>NW_027526335.1:92761025-92931792 GCF_048455015.1 Haemaphysalis longicornis
ACAAAGCAACATTTGACCTTTGTGGATAACTGTGCAAAAAAAAAAAAATCGCGGAACACTCAAAAAGTTCTGCACAAAAGTAATGAAGGCGATGTCAAGAGGCAATTCTATATCGCATGCGGCTGAATGTCGCATACACGCACAACTTTCTATTTAATTAGGAAACGGACTACGTCGCCACTCTGCACACTGTGATGTGCGAGAAAACCTGGGGCGCCTGCTTTGTAAATGTGCTCTATTTGGTGCGCAAAGAGTGTGCCTCGCAGTGTCTTTGGGACATGCCGCTTTCCGCGGACTTCCAACTGAAGGACGTCTTAGGTCCGTGGGCACGTCCCAAACGTGCTGTATGGGCCACGAAAGCGCTGATGGCGTACCTGCAACATACAGGCCTAGATCAGTCTACCGCCGCATGGCCAAGGAGCTTTGCTGAGTCCAATTTTGCGGGTGCGAGCGCCGGCCACGGCGGCCGCTTTTCGGATGGAGGCGAAAAACGAAAGCGCCCGTGTGTTCGAGATTCCGGTGCACGTTAAAGATCCCCAGGTGGTCAAAATTATTCGGGAACCCTCCACTACGGCGCGCCTCATAACCTTTGTAGTTTCGGCGCGTAGAACCCCATAATCAATCAACCTACACCAGTCTCTGTGAATAACTGAACGTATTCTTACTCATCTTCTTCAACATAGTCCCTATTATTTCTATCACCGCATTCACGCTAGGCATTTTAGCCCAGCTAACGTCGCCTAACTTCATTAAAGATATCTCTCTCTCTCTCTCTCTCTCTCTCTCTCTCTCTCTCTCTCTCTCTCTCTCTCTCTCTCTCTCTCTCTCTCTCTCTCGAAATAATGGACACGCACGAAATAACACGCACACTCCTCCCCGATCTACCCCTGGACGGAAGCGGTTGACTCGCCGTCGTGCCTCTCGTGGCGAACAATCATGATATTCCGCTGAATTGCAAGTTCAAGCCGTGACACGAGCACTGGAGGTCGCTGTTGTCGCCACCCGTCGTGACCAATAACTCATAATGCCTTACCCCTTCTTTGACGAAATGAAAGTTTTATACACTCATTCTTTGTAAGATCCGTCACTGTCCCTTATGAAAAGAGGCAATGGTCATGGCCTTTCTTGTGGAGCGGCAAGACTATGACAGACCAGACTGGCGGGACCATGATCTACTGTCTACTGTCCTCACTCACAAAATGATCAAGTTGAACTCTTTTAAGGAACTACATCACGATCCCATTTGTCGATGTGCTCTTCACATTGACTAGCGGGTCACGTTAATGGTGACGATGACAATCGCGGGAAAGATCTCATGACGCACGTATACGAACGGACATGTCGTATATGAAAGGACAAACTTTTTTGCCTGGAGCAAAGCATGTTTCATCATTTTGTATGACAAAAATGCATGGAAACTAAAAATTGGGCAGCCCGGCAGGAAGCGGACGCCATCGCAAGGAGAAGCGCCATGAATGGCGGGCGGGAAGCACGCGAGAGCGGCTGGTTGCTCAGCTTTATGCAACAGCCGTCGTCTGGCCAGCGACCGCAATGACCGCGCACGTATGATTGTCATGGCCTTTCGGTTAGGTTTGTGGTAGCGGAGGGACATGCACCCAATGTAGAGTGCCTCGAAGTCTTCTCAGCTATCCACAAAGCGGTCCTTGAGAGTACTGTAATGTCTCAGTAAAAGTCTTGTTTGCCATGCATCATCCAAGCATCGCTGCATTGTTCCTCACGCGGAGGTGATAATTGTGATCACGTCTGTGAACTCATCTGCTTCACCGCGTCACCCTTTACACGATAACGTAAAACCGTTTTTTATCACCGTCTTTTTTCTGTACGGTGCTAAAAAACATTGCAGCAACAGTCCCCTACGTACGTTTCCTTTGAAGGCCCGAGACCACAATCATACGACCTTTTCATAAACGGCCATTTATTATTAAAAGTACAGAGCCTTTTATAGAATACCGCGTATGTCCCATTTATACCTAGGGAAAGCATCATGCCGCTCATTACAGATAAACAGACAAACAGATTTGTGGAGCTATAGCTCCACAAATCTGTTTGTCTGTCTATAGTCGCCACAAATCTGTTCGACAAGCGTAAAAATGCGTAAGCACAAACAAGAATGCTTACGCATTGAAAGTCATAATCACCTCTTACGGTCTAGAAGCACTTCCAGCTCAGCTGAACTTCATTTCATTTGGCGTTCATGAAGTCCAAGTCTAAAATCACAACAGGAATACCGCAAAACCTTAACAGTAATTCCTGTCGTACGACAAAAAACTTTCTTGTGAGAAGAGAAGTCCTGTTGTTACGACAAAGCCATCTGTTGTTACGGCGACACACGTCGCAAGGGTCAGTCATCTCGCCACTGTTATTTAACATCGCCATGAAGGACCTCCCACCGAAATTGCAGTCAATTCCCCACATTAAACACGCATTATATGCGGATGACCTTACCGTCTGGACGCCTACTGGCTCCATTGGAGAGCAGCAAGACGCCTTGCAGCAAGCGATTACTGCTACCTTTCACTACCTCCAGACACGAGGCCTCCAGTGCGCACCCGAAAAATCGGCTTTGCTAAAGCTCCACTCCCAGCCTTCTCACAAATCTGCTCGAGGTATACCTGAACCTCAACTGGCCATTGCAGGGCAGCCAGTCCCCAACGTCCCGCAACTGCGGGTGTTGGGTCTCACAATACCCAAAAACGGCTCTGGACTGCACACAATTTCCCCTCTGCATAAAACCCTGTCGCAACTGATGCACCTTCTGCAACGCATCTCCCATCGCCGTCGAGGCCTTAAAGAGCACGATACCCTACAGATAGTGCAAGCTTTGCTTATTAGCCGCATTACCTACGGGACCCCGTACCTCGCTCTGAAAACAACAGAAAAGGCTCGGCTCAACACAATGATTCGCCAAGCGTACAAAACTGCGCTTGGCCTACCCACTGCTACTGCGACCCACAAACTACTCGCCTTGGGAGTTCACAACACGTGGGAAGAGCTGCAAGAAGTCCATCATTCAGCTCAACTACGGCGCCTGCAATTGACTCCCACTGGTCGACAGGTCCTTACAGCATTAGGACTCCGTCCGATACCCCCGAGGGAACAAAAACAACGCATTCCTCTAGCCCTGCGAGATGGCATCCGGGTGGCCCCAATTCCTCGCAATATGCACGCCAACTACCACCTTGGCCGCCGGGCTGCCCGTGCTCGAGCCCTGACTGCGCGATACGGCGGTGACCCCAGCGCCCTATATACAGATGCTACCCCCTACCCTGGCCGCGCCGGCCACGTAGCCTGCGTAGTTACTCATACCGGCCAATGCGTCACTGCCGCCACTACTACCACAAGCTCAATCGATGTCGCCGAAGAAATAGCCATTGCCCTGGCCGCCATTTCCCGCCCTGACCAAGTAACCATCCTCACCGATTCGCAGACAGCCTGCCGAAATTACCAAATTGGCCGAATTTCTTCATCAGCACTTCACATCCTCAAAAACTGCACAACGACCCCTGACATCCGCATCGTCTGGGCTCCTGGACACGCCGCCATCCCCGGCAATGAAGCGGCTCACGCCGCGGCTCGCGATATAATACACCGAGCCATTGCCGACGTTGGCCAATGTTTACCCCCTCACGATCAACTCCACCCAGTCAGTGGCTACACGGAGATTCTCGCGCATTACCGGCAAACTCGCCGTCGTCTCCCACCACCACACTGGCGCCTCTCCAGAGAGGACGCTTACAACTTGGCGGCGGCTCCAAACGAATACCTATCCACATCCCACCCGCCTCCACCTCATCTTCCCCACCCAACAACCTTCCCTCTGCGCTTACTGTCCCCAGCCTGGCACCCTCTACCACATCATATGGGAGTGCCAACGAACTCCAGACTTGCTCCCCCTTTCCAACCCAACCTTCGAGCAGTGGAGGGCTTCCCTGGCCAGCCCGGACCCGGATATCCAGCTTAAGTTGGTGACCCGAGCACGGACGGCCAGCCGAAGTCAAGGCATCCCGGACTAGGGACGCCTTCCACGGGGCGACGCCCACCCATCAGCCTCTGCTGGAGAAATAAAATTTTTTTCTCTCTCTCTCTCTCTGTCGTAACGACAAAGTCAATTTTCTCAACGACAAACATTCCTGTAGTTACAACAGAACTGCCATTTACGCTACTCTTCACAATGAGCAATAAAATTCAAACCGTGTGCAACTACTGATGGAACATCAGGATCACGAGGAATTCGGCATGACGGAACATCAAAAGCAGGACAGCAATACGACACGCGACAGAACATCAGAATCCCGACACGACAAGAATACAAAACAACAGAAATTTTTCTTGTCGTCATTTTCGACTGGGGTACAATTTCATGCATCTTTTTCTTGTCTTCACAACCGGCTACTGGGAATCTATGCTTCAAAATTCACGCATGCTCGCAAAAACCACCAGATTTAATTTCAATGAGTCGATCCAGTAAGCGGTATCGCCCTTGTACGCGGTTTGCAATAACATCGCTTTGCGATCCAAAATGCACAGGAATTTGGCACCGGCTTGCGAACGTATCGCAGAAATGTCTGTCCCCGACGCCCTCAAGTGGAATCATTCAGCGTATACAGTTCGTCAGAAAGGAAAAGTCTTCGAGCTAAAACTGGCATAATTTTTAATACTTGAGTCTCCAGGGCTCTTGTTCGAGGACAGCGTCCTTTTCTCATAGATAATCACCACATTGCTGCTTATTCCAGCATTGGTGTAGGCAAAGCCCTCAACAAAATACGCCTAACTCAGGCCCATCCGGGTGAAAGACCGTCTGCTTCGTCAAACATCTGCACAGGAAAACAAACCGTCCGGTGCCGGAAAACAACAATACGGCATCCGTTGAACATTTTCAAGCCATCAGTTTTCCAGCTGACTTAGAGAAAATTGCCCCCAATTCACGGTGTGAACGTGGCTGTTGGACAGGGAAGCTAAAGGAGTGCGCGCCACAAAACACGCTTGTTTTTTAATCGCAATTCAGCATACTTCTCAGTTAATTAGCTAAATGAAACTTGGAAAACGACTAGCTGCTTTATCCTACCAGACGAACGAACATGGGACTGTCGGTCTCACGGTGGGTTTGTGGCGCTGCTGGAATGGCTTAAAAGCGGCGTATTCGTGTTTGATTGATTGATTGTAGGGTTTAACGCGCCGACGCAACGCAGGCGATGAGGCGCGCCGTATAGTGGAGGGCTCCGGATTAATTTTGACCACCCGGGGTTCTTTAGCGTGCGCCGAAAAGCGGCCGCTGCTGCCAGGAATCGAACTGGCGTCCTCGTGCTCAGCAGCAGAACGTCTTCGTGTTTGTATTTAAACTGCCACTTATAGTTGTCCATGATACCTGATAAGATAAAACTTCCAGCGGTTATGTAGTAGTTTGAAACGTCAAACGTCGTATAATTTGTTTCGGAATAGTTTCCACGAAACGCGAGGTACAGCTGGCCGTTTTCTGTAACTATAAGTAACCCCTCAGAGGCGACATGTCAGGCGGGATTTTTTAATTGTTTACAAACTTCGCGGTGAACTAACTATGACGACTAAGTGAAACTCGGCGTCATCATAGAGTCGTCTTAGCGACAAATGCAGTAGGATTTTCCCTTTTTCAAGATATCTACATTAGATTGAGAGCTACGGGGAATTCGCGGGAAAGTTGGCTGCGCTGCAAGGCGTTTCTGTGGGCCGGTGCTGCACACATAGGTCATTGGGTGTAGCAGTGTACAGCTTGGCTGTAAAACACTGTAAGAATAAGGGACCATTGTACCTCTGCACATACGGGTGCATTTTCTTTAAGCCCTATATTGCGGCGCGCGCAAAATCACATGCTCTAGGCCTCTGTTTGATCAAGTCTTCTGCCTACATGCACACCCTTTAGAGCTGTTTACTCATTCGGTCCGACTCTGCGGGCAAAAGAAGTCAAGGGTGCACACGTTGAACTGAGAAAACGTATGCGTTACCGCTGCTGCTACCTACAAAATCAGCTTTCGAAGTTTGAGCAAGCTTTGAAACAGCCCACGCACGCAGTTAATAATTGCCGATTCCTGCAAGAACGAGTCCTCGACCCTTATATGGTGAGAGCACATACCAGCGTCGTCCCATGAATTCACGGAAGCGGCAGCAGCATTATTTCTGTTAGCTCGGAAGCTTCCAGCCTGGCGGCCTGAACGTCCTTCGGGGTACACTGTTCGTACAACAGCTGTACGTAGTTTCAACGCTTCTGCGCGCGCGATAAGCCTTGCGCCATAAAAAAAAAAAAAAATACTATGGAGAAGTGACGCATTTACGAGGCAGTCGCGGTGGAGGGGGGCGAAGCCCGCACACTTGGTGGAAAGTGCCCAACGCGTGCGGTTCCATGCTCGGCTCGAGCTCAGTCCCATCATTTCAGTCGTTCGCAAAGTAGCGGTCGCCATGCGCACAGCTGTGTACGTCTGCAGGCGAAGCCCCGGACTCATCGAAGAGTACCGATACGTGAGTTCATGCCATACTCGGGGGGCCATTGCCCAGACTGTCACTTGCAGCACAGTTGACTGAAACCTAGGGCTGAAACGACGTGTGAGCACGTGGATACTGACTCTGTGAATCCAGCTTCCAACTGTACTGGACGGTCTTTGTTTAAATGAAGTTTGTGGTTTTTTTTCTTTTTGTTTGTTTGTTTGAGGGAAAGGCAGCACCATTAATGTTAGCCATGATTGTGAGGATGAGATGGCAGGGTTCATTTTATTTTCTCGAAGGAATGTGCAGTTGCATATCCATTTCGTTTAAAGGAAAGACCATTCGTAATAGAAATGCTCGTAACGGAGTATCACCCCATCCTTAGCAATTTCGTTCAAAAGGTATTTCGTTATCTCGGGAAAAGCAAGCTATCTTTAATGATCTATTAATTTTTATTTTGCTAAATATATCGGTTCAGCATATACTGCAGCGACCTTAAATGTAGTAGATTGAATGCTCTTTCCAACGAAATCACATTTTAAAATGTTTTAACAAACAATGCTGGTGAAAAGAAAATTGTCGAAATCAATATTTTTGTCCATGCATCAAAAGAAAGGATAAAAGTACCTGTGTATAAAAAGTGGCGATATTAATAAAAACTTCAGGATTTACATTTTGCACAGAATCTTCCAAACAGGTCCTACAAAGAACTGATTTTCACGCAAGAGTTCATCACATACAAAAAAAAGGTCAGCACTCGTGGTGTCCGCGCCATGCGGTGAAGCCTATCCTCCATTTCAGACGGCTCAATTTTGGATGGGCCTTTTGCAGTAATCGGGTCGTTTAACATTACGGGAAGCAACAAATCCCCACCACGGGCTGTAAAAAGCCTGCCAAATGATCAAATTTGCATTAATGTCCCGCACAAGATCTTGGACAACCATGCGACGTCATGAACTCCGCTTGGAGTTGAAAACGAAACTTGGTGGCGAACGCCCGCTTATGTTCACTGTCAGCAGCTGTCAGAGCTTACACTTACCATTTACTGTGACCTATGTTTCGTGATAAATCCCTAGTAGCAGGAATTGGGTAGACGCGGTAAAATCATGGCCGGCAAGACTTCACGCATGAGTTGTTACGCAACAAAAATATGGTTCAGTACAAGTAGCAACCTGCGTTGTAGGTTCTTTTTTCATAGAAAGAATGCCAACACTGTTGGAAACTTTGCCACAATACGTAGTTTTACTTAGCACCAACACCAAAATTCCAGAAATACTCCCGCAAGGAAACAAAACCTGCCTGCGAACATTTGAAGCGCTGTTCGTCTGAACTGTTATCCGACGACTCGGTGTTATTTTTCGACTTGCAGCTGGAACTCGTATCACAGAAATCATGTGTGGATGAGGGGAAATCACGGGCGGCATGCTTGTTTTTAAGGAACGGTAGCTTGCGACGCAGGGGCCATGGTAAATCGGCTCGGGGCTGGGTAAGCGCGTAACAAGTCGGTCAAGCCGGTCGTGCTGAGTAATAGCGCCTAATATGAATTTTGCAACGCGTCTTTCGTGGCTACAATTTAGCTGAATTATCAAAGGCTAATTCTTTCAAATTGAACAAAGTTGTATTTTCTATTCATATATCCCCTCAAAGGGAGCAGTACAAGGGCTCAGGTTACGCAGTTATAAACAGTTTGTGCGCTGTTTATAACTTGCTATCGGTGCAGTATGAAATTGAGAGGTGTGGTTCACGGGTGTCTACAAAGGCGTAAAAGGGGAATTGAAGAATTTTCGAAATTTACGGTCACACAGCAAGAAAGGTTCACTTGAATTTCAAAACGCGTACTGAGAATATTACTATTCTTCTGTTATCCGCATCCTATCAAGCATAATAGAGAATTCAGACTTCCTGGGTTCTTTAATAATTTTGTTCAATTCTTGAAAGATTCAGTGGTCACTCGTGTGGTAAAAAAAGTCATACACACGCACGTGACTTGTATAGTACTGCTTGCATACAGACGGAGGCAGATTTTAATAGTTCAAGCACCCGTATCGTACTAATATTAGTGATGCTGAGTGTTAAACTGCCTTACCAGACTTGAATAAAAGCCGGAATACTGGAGTAAGGTGGTTGGTTTTAAACGCTTTGTTGTTGTTTGCGTGCTGAAAAATTTCAGCGCCTCGGCAGCCGGCTGCAAATACTAAGCTACATTTACTCCAAAATGGAAAACGAGACAACCAGTGCCTATGTCTCCGCGCACTTACGGGTGTTCACCCAAACGTACTGCATCAGAATAAAACAAAGTCGAGTCAGTTCAAACGGCACATATAAGAGGTTCTAACTTCTAAGCCCCCAAAACAACGGCGTCTCGTGTTAACCTACATTATGCTTGCACGTCTATTCATGTTTCTTCCGCGAACCACTGATAAGTTTGTTACAAAAAACGATAAATAGCTTTGCCATTCAATAGTTTGTCGGCACTAAAAATACAGGCAGAACTGATATCCGACGATTGTGTTTAATTGCGAAAAATCAGCATTTGGCCTAACTAAATACTGAGATTATTACTTGTAAATCATGGAATTACTCTAAATGACTCAGAATTCCTTTATCAGTTGAAGTTTCTTGGTAAAACTTGGAAGTACTCTGTGTTACTTGCAATTACTTCCAATAATTTGGAATTACTTCTTACGCTAATGACAGCTGTGATGACGTGTTTGAGCTCTCTTGCGATATAAGAGGCCAGTCATCCAGCGGGGCCTTAGAATCCGGGGTTAGTAGTAGGCAAGAGAATTTTTCGCATAAAAAAAAGTTGGGCCCATCTCCCCACGAGGGGGGACGCGAGTAAATGCGTCGCGTAGGGGGTGGGTGTATTGCGTTCACGTTAGTGTTTGGGGGGTGGTGGTGGGGTGGTAGTGAATGGGTTAACTATTATTGCTTATTACTATTAATTATTATTATTTCTTTCATATATTAATTATTACTTTCGTGATTTTGCGACTCGAGTCCCCCTTCGTGGAGAGATGGGCCCAATTTTTCTTTTTTTTTGTGACGCAAGAAGTGAAGGCAAGGAGTAGGTTGTTGTAAGTAGTTATTTATTTATTTGTTGCTGTTGTCGTTGTATTGGACGCTGAGAACGACGGCTTCGTGGTCGCTAAAGTGTACTGTTAATGGGGTCTTTAAGCAGTGGTCGTGCGTTGCAGCAACTGGTGAAGACGAGATCGATGCAACTGCTGCCGTGTATCAGCAGCTTCTTGACGTAGTTTGAATGAGTCAAGGATATAAGGCGCGTTCGTACCCTTTGATTCTGTGTCGCTTTTGTGGCGCAGTGGGAAGAGCACCATGTACCTCGCGTTCCGCCCACAGGGTCGTGGGATCGAAACCAGTCGCCGATAACTATTATTTTTTTTATATAGTGTAGGGGGAGGGGTGCGGACCTGTTGTTGAGAGCGAGGAGGGTAGCGTGATGCGGGAGAGGAGGAGTGGGGGAGAGGGCGCACCTGCGCGCTGAGCTGTTGCGGACGGAGGGCGGAGGCTACGTGTGAGTTAAAGAAATGTTCTGCATTTAAAAAATGATCGACGATGAGGAACCCCACATTGCGCTGCTGCTAAGCAAATTCGGCTAATACCAAAATGTTTTTCAGTCGTCCAGAGAAAGCGAAACATGCAGCTGTGCCGAGCACGCGGACGCGAACATGCGCTGGCAGTACGCAAACGTGCGCTCAAAACACGCGCCTGTGTGAACGAGAGAGAGAGAGAGAGAGAGAGAGAGAGAGAGAGAGAGAGAGAGAGAGAGAGAGAGAGAGAGAGAGAGAGAGAGAGAGAGAGAGAGAGAGAGAGAGAGAGAGAGAGAGAGAGAACTTTATTTGTCCAGAAGTAGAGAGCTTGGAGCAACTGTTTAGAACACTCATGCCTCGGCACGTGTATAGAACACTCATGCCGAGGATTCCGCGTCTGTATGGCGGTTAGTGCAGTGCGGGCCTGTGAGGCATCATGATATCGTAATATTTAATGGGAATTTCCGGCATCGCCAGTGTTGTTGTCCGCAGACACGACACCGGCATCGAACGCTCATCTCGCATGCGATCGGGCGATCGGCCATATGACGCAGCACGCGATCGTTGTGTGGGAGCTTTGACAAAAATATGGCGTTATTGTTGCCCGCAAATTTACATGATGCACTGGTGGGACAGGCCAGTAAGGTAATGTCACGCTTACTTGGCGGAAGTCGGCGTGACTCGCCACAAAAGTTATAGAAGAGAAGGCACAACGACTCGATATCTAAGTATAGAAGGAAACAATACTGTCTACATTGAGGTGCTGTAAATCTCGCCAAACTGGTGAGGTTTTCCTGTAAGACAGCCAAATACGTTAAACAATGCTTCTTTTTTTTTTCATTTTCGGATGAAGAGCTAATTCCAGCTGGGGTTTAAACGGCGTGCGATGGTTTTGGTGGAAACATGGTTTGGAGTGCTTTCAAACTTGGTAGGCATAAAACGACAGAAACAGGAAGGGGGGGGGGGGGGGGGTTGAGGGGGCGTTCTGAGTTGGCTTGAGGATCCCGCTACGAAAACGGCCGTAAGCGGTGCGATAAGCCGCGTATACAGGCGGCACCACGCAGTAATATAGCATTTTACTGCGTAGCATCGGACCAGCTGTTTAGCTGGAAGCGAGGGAAACAACAAAGCAGTTGGCAGTCGTGAACCGCCGAGCTTGTAAACACGCGAACATTTCAGACAAGAAGGCGCTCTTGTTGAAGCGGGATTTCTAGGGGCGAAGCATTTTAGGACCTCGCTTTGTCCGGGGCTTGTCGTCCGTGTACACAGTGTTGCGCATGCGCGAGGAGCATTAGATTGGATTGGATTTGATTGAAATGGATTGGATTGGATTGGACTGGAATTGTATATACTGTACACACGCGTTGTCACTCATTTACATGCGCGAGTGGGCAGTGCCACGGCTGATTTACGGTAAGAGCGATCCCCAGTGCTTCGTCCACTCGTCAGGATTCACTTCGTGGAGATGCGTGATTTTTTTTTTTTTTTTTATGCGCACATGGTCACCGACACGATTCTGCCTTCCGGGCGCCCACCCGTCCGTCTATTTTGTAAACCTCCGCGGGCCTGGCATGCTTGAGCCGAGAGACGGGAACAACCGTGGGGGCCGCATTTACCCCCCCACAGAACGTCGCAGGAGCTGGGAGATCCGAGCTGTGTCTGTATGTCTGTCTGTTTGCAGAGTAGGGGAGAGGGAATAAACATTTTTTGTTGAACGTAAGTGCTGATGACAGGGCGCATGCCCGGTGAAGGGCATCCCTATTCCGGGACACCCATTGGCTGCGACTTACAGTCCAGGCCCTCTATACCAAGCCTCGCTGGTGCCCAAGGTCCAGATCGGCCAGAAGATCCATCCACTGCTCAGAAGATGGGAAACGGATAGTGGTATAGGTTTAGAGTTTGATGGCACTTTGTATGCCGGGTGTGGAACAGAAATTGCAAAGGAAGGGATACTGAGTGGTTAGACAGCATGGAGGAGGGTGCTGTGGGAATAGGAATGTGTCTGTAATCGCCGAAGAGTGGTGGCTTCTTGTCTGGTTAACCAAGGATGACGTGGCGGGAATTTTCTTCTGCCAAGCCTATAATGTGCCACGGCGTCTGAATAGCGGAGAGGTGAATCCGTTTTCATGGCAGCGAAGAACATTCCTGGCAGCGGGGGTAGGGATAACATGATCCACGGAAGAAACTGCATCACCACGTGTAGCCAGAAGAACGAGCTCGCCTCTCTTTAAGGTTCATGTAGGCGAGAAAAACAAATGTGCGAATCACACGCATAAACCTACGTGAAGTGAATCACTTGACAAATACGAGATGTGAAGAGAAACGTTCAACATCTCAGTTCCCCTGGCAAACACGTGCTCAATCACACCACCGGTTCTTGGCGTGGGCCGTGATGAGCGTGAAGACCCACGTCGTAGACACCTTCCATAAAAACCGCTAGCAACAGGTGGGCCGGTTTTCTAAGGTCGATGTTAAGGAAGACCAACGGCGTCGTCTTATTGTGGCTGTAATCGTAACCAGGAATCATAGCCTGTGGCTTCCGCGATCGGCTGCCGGCGGAGCAACGGCGCATCGCGGAAGCCACGCATAGCCCTTGGTGTGTATTGAAAAAAATTGGCGCATCTTGCACTACTGGTGCAAGGGGGGAGAAACAGCAGAGTTGGGTGTCGACCTAGTTTCTTCCGGTTTTGCTAAGTTCAGCTGCATTTTGCTAGGCTCTGCTAGGCCTTGCTAAATTTTCTTAGGTTTTGCGATATTCTTGCCAGGCTAGGCTAACTGTTGAGGAGTGAGGCCAAGATTAGCCGGATTTTACAAGGCCATTCCGGTAGGACCCCACACCGAAAGCGGACCCAGGTGGGGGAGTAGCTAAGTTGACCCCCAGCTCCGCTGTTTCTCCGGCCTTCCACCCTTAGTGCAAGATGCGCCATTTTTTTGCGTTTTAATAGCCCAAGAAAGACTATCTCCTTTAAAATGGTATCGTATACCGCACACGCATATGCCCCTTGTTCTTACACTCTTAAGCAGGCGCTAAAGCCGGCTTCACTGTTATAATACCCTATCTGCGGTGGTGCACCCTTTACAAGCGGCGCAGATTTTTTTCTTGGATTTTTTTTTGCTAACGCCCCCGGACCAAGCTCAAGCTTAAACAGCTCCACTGTTAAAAAGTGCAGGGCGAGGAAGACTTTAATTTGCGTTATGTGAGGTTGCTGCTGGATATAAAAAAATAAAACAGACCTCGCGGCTGGAAAACGAACCCGCAACTTCGTGCCCTGCCCCGAAACATATCGGGTCAAGAGAATGTGCAAAAGACCAAGCAGTGGCTTGCGCAATATAAAAATTACACACCGCTACAGGTGCAAAACCAAGTGATGTAAAGGTACTGGCGGAGTTTGCGGATAAGTTACGAGGTCATTAAGAGTCGGGTAAAGTGAAGATTGAGGCGTTTGTGAGTCTAACAGGGACGCGCCAAGAGCATCTGACTCAACAACTGCTTTTTTGAGCGGTTACGAGGTCAATGCCCAGAATGCGCTTCGGGAAATAAATTCTGGTTGGTTGAGAAAATTGCAGTTTAGTTTGTTTGGTATATAGTTAACGGGTGCGGCAAGAAGGAATCGGTTGTTTCGTTCAGAAAGCCTAACATTATTTATATTTCGGGGGTCAAATGTGGCGAAGAATGATACATAAAACGGCGCAGCTGAGGTGCAGGAAAAGACGAGCAAATCTAGTTTGAGCTACAGTACGATATAACATCTGTAGAACGTACATATGTAGGTTATTAGAAGAATGACTTGGAAGTTGGAAATGAAAAAGCGTGGTGTAGAAATCGAAGTGCGTGCCGCTGAAAGTATACCTGCTGTGTTTTAACGGGTACTGTGCTTTTTTTTCCCAAATACGATTTAATTGCAGAATGTTTTGTGTATCTGGCTCCAGCCAAAAATGCAGGGCGTTCACACTGACGCGTAAGACGTGAAGGTAGCAAAGCTGTACGTAACCTTCACGACCAACACGACGGCTTAAGTCCACGATTGCAGCCGATTTGCTTCTTCTTCGCTGCGGCAACGACCTTTGCTCTATCTTTGTTGCTATAACGGCGAAGAAGTAAATCGGCTGCAATCGTGGATGACGCGAGACAGGGGGGGGGTCCTCTTTTACCAGCGAACGAACGAAACACGAAACGAAGGGCGCCGCAGGTGCAACGTGTACACTATCACGTGTTCTGTCTAGAGCAGGTGGCGTGATTCCTCTCCCCACGTCGCGGCCGAGTGAGTAAGCCGTTTGACTCTTGGGTTTGACTCACAGTCGTGGCCGAGTGGGTAAAGACGGCTGACTCTGCCCAACCGATTCTGACGTCCTGGCCGTTGCTGAAGTTTGACTCTGTGCCGTCTTGGCCTATGAAGTTTCTGTCTTTTGCACATCGGTTTACGGACAGCTTCGGTGCAACTCCGTCTCACGCCTGGTGTGAGGTTTCTTGTGGTAGTAGTAGTAGTAGTAATAAACTTTATTCACAACAAAGGTAGAAGGGGAGGGGGTGGAGTTAAGGGTGGAATTCTATTTTTAGGACTCCAGTGGCGAAAGCCCCTAGCTTCGCTCTTTCCAGCAGTTCTCGCTGACTGGAGAGGTCCGAGCTGGACAGTGCCGCTTCCCAGTACTCTATTGATGTGTTGTAATTATTCTGTTGCCATATGGTCAGGCAGTTCCATACAGCATGGAAAAGATCCGCCTTGACATTTATAACATTATTCGTAATACTTATCCGGAAACATAAGTGCTAATCTGGACTTATGTGGGTAGGTATTGGTCTGGATGTTCCTACGATTTCTGGCCTCCTCTGCGTCTAGTAGAAGGTGAGGTGTCGACATTGTTTTTCTGGTTAGTCGGCATAACCGGAGTCGGTCGGTAGCCGCACTGTATGGAGGAAGGGCGTATGAATGCTCAGACACCCCGCGGTCCATGATTTGCCTCGCGAGGGAGTCCGCTTTTTCGTTTCATTCCTGTCCCTGAAGGGCCGGGGTCCATATTATTTTGTGCGTGCCTTTCGGCGTCAGAGGCATTATATTCATTGCTGTTTTAGGAATTATTCCGCAAATTAGGTTTCTAATTGCTCTCGTGGAGTCAGTAATTATGGTGAGATTTTTCTTTTTGTGCTCGCCCAACTTTATGGGCATTAAGATGGCGGTAGTTTTGGCTTCTTGTATGTTCTGTTTGTTGCTCATTAGGAAGTCTAGAGTTTTCCCGTCGCAGCTGAATACCACCGCTGAGGCGTTGCCGCGGCTGTTAGTTGCCGCGTCGGTGTAGACTGCGTCCGGGTCTGTGCCGTAGGTCTTCCTAATGTATCTTGTTCTTGGTAGTCTTCTCCCTTTGTTGTATGTAGGATTCATTTTTGGGGGAATAGGTGGAATTTTGAGGCTTGCTCTTTGTTGAGGAGAAAGTTCTGTCGTTCTCTGTATGTACTCCGAGTGGACTGAGTACCCGGCTCTTAGTATTTCTTTTCCAATCTTGGTTTTCAGTAGTCGTTCTTTCTGGGCTTCGAGAAGAGTCTCTGTGACCTCCCGAAAGGTGTTGCACACTCCCAACTTGTAGAATTTCTCATTTGAGGTGTATATGGGAAGGACGAGAGCTGCGTTGCAGGCAGTTCTGATAAGTGCGTCGACTCTCTCATGTTGATTTGCGTCGATGTGGTGGTACGGTAAGCTGTAAGTAATTCTACTCATGATTAATGCTTGCACCAGCTTGAGAGTGTCTTCTTCTCTAATGCATTTTCTTGTTCTTGTGGTTCTTCGGATGACTCTGGCCAATTGTAGGTTGTCCAAGGTGGTGGTGGCCTTGTCGTTTTGTATGTGCATGCCTAATATTCTTATCGTCGGCTTGAAGAGAATGTTTTGGTTGTCAATTACTATGCTTCCATAGGGAATTTCCTCTTTAGAGGGTCTTATTCTAATGCAGTTTTTTCCGGGGTACATTTTAGGCCATTTCTCCGTATCGGCTCTTGTAGCTCGTTGATTGTTTCTTGTAGGATCAGTAGTTTTTCTGAGAGGGTTCCACTTTTGATCCAGATGGTGATGTCATCTGCGTAGATTGATTTGCCGATGCGTTCTTTCTCTTCCAATTTCTTGGCTATTTCAATCATTGTCAGGTTGAACAGCAGTGGGGAGACGATGGCCCCTTGTGGAGTTCTCCTGTTTGGCATTTCGGAAAAGGCTCGAATCTAGTGTTTCGAATGCCAATCGTGGCTGTTCTGTTTGACAGGAAGTTTCTGATGTAATCATAAACTTTCTTGCCGCATCTTGCATTTTCACCTGCTTTCAATATTGCGTCATGCAACATGTAGTCAAATGCCCCTTTCAGATCCAGGGCTAATACAATTTGATCGTAGTCGTCATTGCGATTGAGGATGTCGTGTCTCAGCAGTAGAAAGACTTGGGTGGTTATTTCACTGCGGAAACCAATCATACAGTGTGGAAACATGTTGTTTTCCTCCAAGTGCCTTTGAAGCCTTGTCGTGACGATTCTTTCGTACACCTTTCCTACGCATGAGGTCAGTGATATCGGTCGTAGATTTTCAATACCCGGTGTCTTCCCTGGTTTGGGTGTTGTCGTAATTGTCGAGCGTTTCCATTGCATAGGTAATCGGTTCGGCTTCCATAGCTTTTCATTTATGTATGCAGCTAATGCTTCCAGTTGTGAGTCGTTTAGTTTCCTGAGTATGTTATTGTTAATTTTATCTTCTCCTGCCGCCCTCTTCCGTTTGCTGGCAAGGATGGCTTGATATACTTCCACTTTTGTGATGTCACTGTCGAGCTTTGCATTTTGGGAACCTCGGCATTCTCTTGTAGAGGGGGCAATTTTCGCGTTCAGTTCAAATATGTCTTTTAGGGCTTTAATAAGTTCCTTGTTGGGGACTTCGAAGCCTTTGGCCACTCTGTTGATGTTGTGTCCTGTCTCCCTTCTTGTTGTCTCCGGATTGAGCATACCTTTAATTATTGCCCATGTCTTCGAGGTATTTAGGGTATTCTTGAGTGTGTCACAGAAGTCTTGCCAACTCTGATTCGCAAGTTGTATCGCTAGATTCGTGATCTTTTTAATTCTTGCTTTTAGCTTCTTGTTGTGTCTTTTCTTTTTCCATCGCTTAGTTAGCTTTTGTTTCTTGTTCCATAGACTTATCAGGTGGTTGTCGACACACAGGTACTCGCTCTCTTGTCCAAATTTCTTGGTGGACTGTTTGAGAGCTTCTCTTATGTCACGACACCAGCTGCCTATGTCTTCTATTTCTTCTTTTTCTCTTAGCATTTCGCGAAAGACGTCCCAATTAGGGATCTTTTGTCTCCTTGCCTTTCTTCTAAAGTTGTCTGACTTCGTCCTGATCTCTACTATATCGTGATCGCTGCCGAGATTCTCACCCGTATTTGTCCAGGTCGTGAGTCTGTCCTTGGTGGGCACAATGGTCAAGTCAGGGCATGTATCTTTGCATTACGGCATACCGCTCTGGTGGGGTATGCCGTATCATTAATCGTTTGGGAGATTTAGATATTCCATAGTATCAATTAAATTTCTTCCTTTTGCGGAGTTATAGTTGTAGTTCCATTCATTATGTGGAGCATTCATGTCTCCCAAGATTATGACGTTATTGTTCTGGGTTAGGCGCGTCATCTCTTGGAAAGGAGGGGTAAAATTCTCTTTTGGGTTGGAGGGAGAGCTGTATATGTTCAATATGAAGAAACTCTTCTGTCCTCTCTGGGTGGGGTATATTTCAACCAAGTTCGCTGACGGTTCTCTAGTGGATAAGTAGTGCTTCCGGCAAGTTATATCTTTTTTTTACGTATACGGCTGCTCTCAAATCTTCTGAAAGGTCCATCCTATTGTATCCTCTGAGACTAGTTTGCACCTTTACTTCTTGCGGGCATATGACGTCCAGTTTCAGTTCTATGGTGCTTATGTACGTTTCTAACGAGTGTTTCTTATTATGTAGGCTTCTACAATCCCATTGCCATATTATTAATTGTTCTTGGATTTGGTGCCGTCTATAGGTCATCATCTGAGTCTGTGGCACCGGATACCGCCTCCGTTTGGCTTTGGTCGTTTTCAATGATTATTTGTTTTGGATTTTTGCTCGCTCATGTGTCTTCGAGCTTCCGCTTATTAGTCTGTTCTAATTGTTCCTTCGCCTGGTCAATTGAAATTTGTGCATTCTCTTCCCTATGGCTTTGCTCCAATCTATAAGGATTTTTTAAAACTCTACTTGTACTTCTATTTTAAATTCTTGAATTTTATTGTTCATTCGACTAAATAGATTGTCTTCCAGTATTGCTATGGTTCGAGCGCCCGATGTGGAGGGGGTAAGTTCAGTTTCTGTTTGGGTTGGGTTTCTTCCTTCCTTAACATTACATTTTCTGCCTTAATGTCTAATATAAGTTCCTTCAGAGCTGGAATTTCATCCTTATATTTGTTTTGCTTAAACATTTTGGGTTAACGACAAAAAAATTACACCATCTTCCCGTAGGGGAACCCTGAGTAGTATGCGAAGCAGCCATGAGGTCGACTGAAGTTCCTATTAGTTTTCAGTTCGTTTCCGTTGACGTTCAGCTTCGCATGCCTTCGTTGTATCAGTAGCTTCTTGACGTAGTTTGAATGAGTGAAGGACATAAGGAGCGTTCGTAGC
This sequence comes from Haemaphysalis longicornis, assembly GCF_048455015.1. Classification (NCBI taxonomy): domain Eukaryota; kingdom Metazoa; phylum Arthropoda; class Arachnida; order Ixodida; family Ixodidae; genus Haemaphysalis; species Haemaphysalis longicornis. Next base: position 92,779,707 of record NW_027526335.1, read on the forward strand.
ACATGCTCCCGTCTCGGTTTGTTGCGCAGTGGGAAGAGCGCCACGTACCTCCTATTGCGGCCTTCCGTCTTTTTGCAGAACGGGCACCCTGCCGCACATACTGGCGGAGTGTACTGAACTCAAGAATCCTCTACCTTCCCTCCCCCTTCCCCTTCCCCCCCTACCCGAGCGATGGGAGATCTTGATGTCCAGCCCCGACCTGTCGACGCAGCAAGAGCTCGCGTCCAGGGGCCAGGAGCTATTGGACTCATATGGGACTCGTGACTAGGGTTCCACCCCGTCTGACGCCTGCGAGCGTCACCTGAAATGGGCTCAGCGAAAGTTGTTTCTCTCTCTCTCTCCTATTGCGGCCAGAGAGTCGAGGGATTGAAACCGGGCGCCGCCTATTTCTTTTAATAGTGGACTGCGCTGATGTCAGCCCAAACTCTGACGGGGCTGAAGAGACACGCATGCGCAGTAGAGTGCGGACGGCGGACGACAAGGGACGGAGGGACACAGCCCCGGGCATGAGATGCTCCGCATCTAATATAGTCCTGGGAAGCTGCATCTGCCCAGCTCACCTTAGTTCTGTCGTCTTCTTTGCTTCTCTTCTCCTTGAGGGCCTTGGTCCGAGAACCCTTGGGTTTCCCTTGGGCTGGTTGGTCCTCTCGGTCTTCTGGATCCGGGTGGTGTTTCAGCTCTGGCCACTCGTCGTCGAACCATATTGGTCTGCTTTGCTTCGTTGAAATTTTGCTTCTGTTGCCTGGTGGGATTCTGGGGCTACGGAATTTCAGCTCGCACTCCTTGGAGCCCGTGTGGTGTTCCTTTTTGCACAGCACGCATTTGGGCATGCTCTTGTGATCTTTCGCAGGGTTTTCTTCTACGCATGACGAGCAGATCTAAGCGTTGGGTTCTGAGCATACGTCCGCTCTGTGCCCCGTTTTTCTGAATATTTGGCAGACCAGTCTTGTAGCCTTGTATAGGTAGCATGTCATTTCCCCTCCGTAAGAGTGGACGGCGTGGGGAAACGTGTTACCCTCGAAGGTGACAAGAGCGGTGGTCGATTTGCCCAGCATGCGTGCGAACACGATCTTGGTGTCGATGGTCCGCACACGCAGGCCGTCCATAAGTTCTTCTGAGGTAGTGCCGGGCGCAAAGCCGTGAACGATGCCTTTAACTTCTTGTTCTGAGTAAGCCACGTACGATTTTACATCATACTTTCTTTCTCCGATGGTCAGGGTTTCTATGGTTCTAAATTCGTTAGTGGCTTCTTGGTTAGATGTGCTAACCAAGATGATGTTGGAAGTCCACTTCGGTCTTACTATGGCCTCTTGAGTGAAGGTTCTTCACCCCACTGGGGCATGCTCTCGCTATAGTTTGGGTGATTTGGGGCACCGTGGACGAGACGAACTTATTGGCATTCCCTAAGGTCTTGTGACAATTTTGAAGTCCTGCTTGGGAAGGTTTAGAATCCTTCTCTTATGTGCTACGTTGAACTCCGGAGCGCTCTTCTCCAATTTCTCCGGGGCCTGCGTGTCCTTTGCTGCGGCTGTTTGTATCTTCATTTCCTTCTTAATCTTCTGCTTGGTCCTCCTACTGAGCGCCTGTTCCCAGGACGCGTCGTAGGTGCTGTTGTTGCAAGTCTCCGTTGCGCGGTTGGCTTCCTTGCCTTTGTCGTCGGTTCTCTGTATCGGGGTTCTTGACGTGTCGTTCGTCTTGGCCAATATTGGCCAATCTCCCTAAGTGGGAATCCTTAGCTTGACGAACGTGCACCCGAGACGCGCGTGCACGAGCGCTCGGCATTTCCTTGCTATTTTTAACTGCAGACACCATACACAAACAATTTGCTCAACAGCTTGGGTGTTAAAAAAGCACTCACGGATGCACTCACCCACCCCTCTACCGGTGGTGCAAACTCAGGGCACCTCGCCAAAATAACGCGCGCGCGCGCGCGCGCGCGCGAGAGAGAGAGAGAGAGAGAGAGAGAGAGAGAGAGAGAGAGAGAGAGAGAGAGAGAGAGAGAGAGAGAGAGAGAGAGAGAGAGAGAGAGAGAGAGAGAGAGAGAGAGAGATACCTTTAAGTTTTTGTCCGGTAGTTTGTAAAAGGGGGGGGGGGAGGGAGATTATAGTCCTCTTCCCTAAAGTGGCGGCCAGCAGCCCCTCTGGCCCTTGGGCCTCAGCAGCGTTTTAAGCCGACTCTTCGTCAAGCAACAAGGACAATCGGAACAAGAAAGCACAGAGTGGGCAGGCAGTTACGTGGATGGAGCGAATGGTCTCGTTGAAAAATGGCCCATGTAATCACGATGGTTGTCGTAGAGCTGCGGAGTTTGTAACGTAAGCCTTCGAACGTTCTATGTGTGAGCCGCTTCGTTGCCATGATGGTTAAGCAATGCGGGGAGCGCTGCTCTCGTGTTGGCAGTGGTGGCTTCTGACGCGGTTCACTGATGTTCAGCTCACTGACTCAAGTGGGCTGCGGAATAGCCACACCAGTCGCCGCATTTCGCGAGATGTTACGCCGTGTATTTCAGCGACGTCACACAATAGCATATGCGCGAGCATTGGCATTTATTGTCGCGTTGTTTCCTTCTGGCGGAACGGCGTCGGCAGCGTGTATGGAGACCTAATCGCCCTACCCATGATGAATACAGATAAGTATCACCAGGAATACGCAGCGTATTTTGCTGGTTGTAATAAACACTTGCAATGTATACGAGCATTGTGAGTTGTAGGCGGGCTGTTTAGCAGCGCGTTATCAACAGTATATGTATAATACTGATACGAGATAATAATTCCCGCGTAATAAATAACATTCTATTGCACGGAATTCCTACGTATTTTCAACCACAAGGAACACAAGAGTCCCGACACGCAGCCTCGCAAACAGAACCATTCTCCCGCGAAATTTTCGGGGTCGAGGTGTAGGGGAAAGGATGATGGACGAGGTTAGTGATTATGCCCATTCTTAATATCAAAAAAGGCAGCAGGGACATTTCAAATTTTCTGCCGCAAGTGACGATTTAAGCTCACGTGTTTTCGATGGTTGCTTTCACCACAATGATTGACCATGTTACCATGCCTTGAGGAGGAGGAAGAGTACGCCCAGTGTGTTCCAAAATGTTATTGCTTTCTATTTGCTTTCTATTTTATTGCGTTCTTTCCCGAATATGCCCGAGCCATGACACCGTGTAATGCCCAATTTGGTGAAAGTAACATTCTTAATTATTTTAATGTGGCAGAATTTTAAAACAAAAAAACAAAAATAATAAAAATAGAAAAAAATAAAATTTTTACAAATATGACGTGACGAAATCAAAAACATGCATCTTATACATTTCTTCCAAAAACTAATGACTAAGCGAAAAAAAAAAGCTCGCCAGATAACGCTGGAAATACGAATAAAAATATCGTAAACGGACGAACTCTGCAGTACGCCTTGCATCTTCGAAAGAAAAAAACATAATCGGCGAAGTAAAGGCACTTCATCGCCATATTGGTATAAAGTTGCATCATTTTCGAAAAGAAACAAAAGAAAACTTAAAAAGAATAAAATATTACAACGTCTGTCGCTACCCAAAGCCATATTTGGCTGTAAAGAAGTCACACGAGACAATTTATCTTAATTTCTGCAGCTTTTTTATTTAAGTTCTTGTTTGATGGCTTTTTTTTTACTCTTTTCTTCCCTTATTAGGTTCATCTCTTTTTTATACGATCCCACATCATATTCTACGACCAGAGGGTTTGAATAATTGAGCTACATCTGATACACTTATCAGCCGCGTGATTTTTACGCCGCATGTGATACTGCTATTGTCCGCTTCAATTTGTCACACTCTATTTGACCCGGACCCAGCGTTGGTCGCATACAGTTAACACGCCGGGGCTCAACACCCTGTGTTTCTGTCAATGAACGCACGTGCTTTGACGCCGCCTTCACAGTTTCACGGATCGAGCGCTTGCTGCATCGTATTTCTAAACTCCGTGGCTTGCCGCCGGCAGGCGGATACTCGAGAATATCACAGGACCGCCTTTCGATACTTTGTAGCGACTAATGTTTAACAATATTCTACTAACTACCGGCGAATACCTCACCAACTACCAGCGAATATTTGTCTAACGATTAACATACATTCGATTAATTACTACCGGCTAAAGGATGCTCTACCATCGAGTAACTAATATTGGACTGCGAATGTTCTACAAACTACTAACGGATATTGGACCGGGGGCGGTATTCTCGTGTTTTGTACGTTTTGTGTTCGTTTGTAAAGTGGGTGTTTTTAGCAAGCCCTCATTGGCTAACAGCGAACACCCGGATGTGCGCCATGCAAGCCTATGTGCCGCGGCTTCTCGGAGCAGACGATTTTTTAGTCGTCTTGTTGTTGGTTCGCTGGCGGAACAGTAAACACATAAATATAATTTAAAATATGTTTAGTCGTTTAAAATGTGCGTACAAAAACAGCTGCTCAGAAGTCAACCCAAAGCCCGCCTACAACTGGAAGTACGTCACAATAAAACGGACGCAAAACGGACAAACACGAGAACACCGCCCCAGATCTCACAAGTAATGACACTGTTTCAGTGTCGGAATATTTCAGTGCAGTAGCAAAGTGACCCGAATTTAGCAGGATCGCTTTGCAACCATACTCAATATAAATGGAAGTGCCATGTCAAAGAAACAGAGGGAGTAGAAACTGTGAGAAGTTATCCGCCGTTTGACGAGGAGTCGCCGGTATCGTATAGCGCAATTTATATTGCTGATTGAGGCGAAATAGTTTAAAAAAAAGAAAATTCCCGTGAAGATCGCGCGCCGTGATATCAAGTGACAGCGCAGTGATGGTGACAATTAGGTGACACCGTGGCAAAGTGGCCGACTTCTCAGTCGTATTCCTATGAGAACTAACTCACTTACTCGCGAATGCAAACACGCGCTACGCCGCGCGTCTTTTAAAACCGATCCACGCCGGCTGGGTGAGAGAGCGCTCAACGCCACAGATCGATTTCAGCGAATCACGTAGACTGGCCCCCTCAATCAGCTTCTCTCGCGCACTTAGGCGCTAGTTTGAGCGCAGGGGACCAGAGATGGACGGCTGCTTCTGAATCAGACGGATAAGCTGACATTGATGGCGTCTGTCACAAGGCTGGCTGTACCGCAAAGCATTTTCTCGCGGTACGATATATTCGCCACTGAAAACCTCACAGCAGCTGAAACCTACGCTGTAAAAATGCCATGTGCAATCTAAGGGGGTCTAAAATGATGCAAAGTTCGGTCCTCCAAACGGCGCGCCTTTCTTGTTTTCCAATGGTGTCAGAAAATGGACGGACCTACCGATACTGATGCCCAGTGTCACGCTAGTCGACGAAAAGACAGCGTAAACGACGCGTAGCTCAACGTGCGTTCATTGACTACTCAGGAGTCGTGGCTAAACTAACATTAAAAAAATGGTGCAGCTTGCACTAGTGGTGCAAGGCTGGAGAAACAGCGGAGCTGGCGGCCCCACCTAGCTTATTCTTGGTTCGGCTAAGTTTATGCGTCGTTATTCTTGGAGACTCGGTCAAGTTTTCTGCGCGGTGTGGTCGTTATCCCCCTAAAGAGCAATGAGCGCTCGGTCATTAAAGTATGTACAACGTACGCGAGCTCGTATAACTTCGGATCTTTCTGCAACTCGCTGACGTTGCGCCGCCGCTTCACCGGCGCGATATTCGAGATTGGACCGAAGTCGTCGCGTCCGTTCTCGAGTATAGCGGCTCTTCGGGTGTGACGCTCTTCTTCTGTCGCCCCATGTCTCCCTTCGTCGGGGACCCGGATGTTGCACCTCACATGGATTTCCGGACTTGCCGCTGTAAGTTCTCCATGACTGGCAGGCCTGGATCGTTTTGTCCGCAGGCTTTCACATCTCTCCCAAAGTGGACCGCGTCAGCACGCGGCGACCGGCTTCACGAACTCGGTGTCTGTAGCGCGAGCTTTTCTGTGCTCCCCAGTCAAGGCACGAGCGCACGTGAACCGGCGAGAAGAAGAGCACGCGAGAGATCCCGCCGCGAACGCAAATTACGTCCCCTAGCTGTCCTTTCTGTGGAGCAGACTGCACTCTTTTCCACAAGGTTGGTGGATGCCCTTCCCACCCTCTCCCGAAATCGAATCCGTACAACTCTCCCGAGCTCTGGGGGCGCGCCCTGTCCAGCTCATGCCTGTCCGACCAGCTTCGACTGGTGGAGCGGGCTGTAGCGGCTGGCAAAGCATGTGGGGTCCTGGACTGAGGACTCCACCACCTGAAGACGCCATACAAATTTGCTACACATTAAAGATGTTTATCCTCCTCCTCCTTCTCGAAGCCCTAGCGGTGCCGGCGTGCGCGATGACGTCATACCTAGGCGAGGCTTGGCTCCGCGCCTACGCAGCTGCGCAAAGGTCGTGCAGGGCGCCTCGCGCGGGAGGAGTTTTTTTCTTGTTTTTTTTTTTTTTTCGAACGCCAACGGTCCGTGCTCAAACTTCAACAGCTCTGCTGTCAAAATGTATAACCGAGCAACGCTGCCTCCACTCGCTCTTTACCTAACGTCTTTCTTTCTTTTTCACAGTAAGTAAGAAACAAGAAAGAAAAACTGGGGCAATTTCTTTAACACTGGTTGTGTGTACACAGTCCGTGTAACGAGAGGGTGCACACTTTCAACATTTTCGACTGCGCGCAGTGCCTCTTCCACAACATTTCCACGGAACTTCCCAGAGTGAAAGGGTTCCGCTGTTTTTGCACGGGCGCTCTGCGCTTAGTGATAGCTGCTCGCGCGCGTAAACATGATTTAACACATCAAAGATAAACTTCTTGAGCCCGTACTTTTGATGAGTTCTGATCTGATCCGACGCACAGTGGCTGTAAGGCTAAAACCTCATCAAGGTTACCGATTCGTTTGTAAAAATGCAATTAACATAATCGAAGTCGAGTGCGTGACTTCACGTGCTGCCAAATGAAAGACTTCCCGAGCCGTAGCTCCTGGCATTCCACTCCATGTGCGTAAGCAACAGGTGTTGGTGCGCGACACACTTTCAAACAAACATAAACATCGCGGCATAAATTTTGTGTCTTCGTCATTCCAATTCACCCCGCTATTTGCACGACCTACGCCTGTTGAATATATTGCGTTTTACTCTTTTTGGTGTCTCGAATACACAGGAGCAGTCGTTACTCAGGGGTATAAAAAGAATCAAAGGCGATGACGTGAAAATTGGTCGTAACGAAAATAAATGGAAATGAAAGCGAATTTCGCTCCAAGAAGAAAAGAAAAGAAGGAGCGGCGATAGATGTCCGCAAATTTCAACCAAAAATGGGCACCTATAGCATCTCAATGCCCATCACATATTCTTAAATTTCCGAAGGAGGTTTTCTTTTTTCTTTTTTTGTGAATAGTGCTTTGTGGTGTACAAATATTGCCGTTGTAGACAAACCCAAAAGGCAGGCAAAAGAATAATCAGGCTGCCGGGACACAGTGGAAGAAAAAAAAAAAACCGGGCCATCTCCACTAACGTGAAACTTGGGGAGGGGCAAAGCATGCAGTGCATAAGTGTGTTATTCTTGGCGCCTTGGTGTTTTTGCCAACGATGATGAAACCGTTGGGGGGTAGAGGTGTACAGCTTTGCTGTAAAAGTCTCGTGTCTTTGTAGCACGAAGCTGTCTAGCGCGAGGCGTATACGAGTGTCCCGGTCTTTTAGTATCGTGACTACATGATACGACGACTGTGACGACGACAGGAGACGCCGACAGCCGTAGCCCCTAAGGGGCTTCGCCTCTAAAATGTCGGATAAATAAAATTAATTAAAATGAATGCAAACTGAGGCGCGAAATATCTTAATTTATACAGCCCGTGGAAGCCCTATTCAGGGCTCTCGGTTATGCCGACCCGAGTACACAAGCACATTCATAATACGCGCAATGGTAAAAAGACACGTCAATGCCGTGGACGCAGCTGGCGCGGCTCTGTGGTCCGTAACAGGAGAAAAACATTTTGTCTTGCACGCGCGTACAACGGACAAAGCTTCGCGTGTGGCACATAAAAACACGAGAAGCGCTTCCCGAGCCTCCGATCCTGGCATTCCTCTCTCTGTACGTATGCAACAGGTGTTGGTATTCAACGCACTTTCAAACAAACATAAACATCGCAGCATAAATTATGTGTGTGTGTTCGGTTACAGCAGCCACGATGCACATGCAGTTCTTTACTTTCAACAATGCCGCTTTTCCTTTTTATGGCATCCTTGAGCCACCTACCGGGCAGGCACTGAAATAGCAGCTGTTTTGCGCATGTTGGAGCGAACTTCAAATGCGTAACACATCGACGCAGGCATGCCGATAGTGGCACGAGCGCCATCCGTGACATCGGAGGCGCCCGGAACGCCGGAGTGCCGGAAACGAATTCACGTCATGCGATAAACAGAGGGGAAAATATGCGAAGGACGGATCACAGAACAAGAAGTACCGGGCCACCTCCACTCACGTGAAACCTGGGGAATGGCGAAGCATGCAGTGTATACAAGTGTATTCTTGGAGCGTTGGCGCTTTTTCCCACGGAGATGAAACCATAACGCGAAACCTGTGGAGGGCCGAAGCATGCACTGTATAAGTGTGTCCTTGGCGTCTTCGCGTTTTCGCCCACAGAGATGAAACCGTTGGGGAGTAGAAGTATACAGCTTTGCTGCAAGTCTCGGGTCTTTGAAGCTCGAAGCGTTCTAGCGTGAGCCGTTGGAAAAATTAAAGCCGTTCCACTCAACGTGAAAGCTCTCGGAAGTGCAGAGCAGTAATTCGCCATAACGCGCTGTGGAGTTGTTATCAGCTCACGCCTACCACCCATCACGCTCTTCGCCGCCCTGTCTCATGAATTGAACGGAGGTTTGTCCAACGCATTTCGAATTTCCCGCCTTCGCAGTGCTTGCGCGTCGCCTGAAAAAGCGCGAGCGTGAGTTTTGTTATTTTGTGCTTCATTTTCATCCCGCACGCGCAGGCGCCTTACTGCGCAGTTTGGAACGCGCCTTTTTTTCTTTTTTTTTTCTTGCATTGTCACTTTTTTTCTTTGTTTCACTTACTATCATAAAAACTACCCCAACGAGCGTTCATAACTAAATGAACGCGGGGGCTGCTGGTTAATTACATGTATTTTGCCTCAACTGTACCTGCAGTTTTGTTTGCGCTAAAAAACAAGGGGGACATGTATGAGAAGCGCCAGCGGTTGGCGAGTTTCGAGCGGTTATGACTATTAAACCGTTTGCTTTTCGAAGCTTCTGTGGGACGCCGTGACGACGGCTAGGCCGTGGGGCTCTTCTTGGGTCTGCACCCTAGTATGTGGTTTGTAATAAATTCTCTTTTCACATCTACTTGACTCCGTAATGTTTCTGCGCCAACTGATTCCGGCAGTCGCTTGACACAGAAGAGCGTCACAGCGAGCAACGGCGACAAGGCGAGCTAGCACGCGTTTTTTCCCACGGAGATGAAACGTTCCAGCGCAAGGCATTGGAAAATGAGTGTCCCGGTGTGTTCTTTTAGTACGCGTTACGTTCAAGCGCGAGGCGTTGGAAAATGAGTGTCCCCGTGTTTTAAAGGGGTACTGACACAAAATTTTGAAGGCGAGATATCTTCGGAGATAGATTGGTGTGAACACATATACATCTTCTGCAAAATATCAGCGGCGAATACAGCCTAGAACATTATTAAAATCAATTTTAAAGTGCGCGAAACGCAAACGAGCAGCCAGCAGAGGACCACGCGCAATCGACATCCCGTGGATATTGTGTAAATAAACAACATCCAAACACGTCACGAGTTTGTGTTTGCCACTTCCGCACTGCCGGCGTTTTTCGCCGGCTCGCCCGCTCGCCGCTCCAATCGGAGGGCCGGAGGGCGGAGCATCTGCTCTCGAGAACGAACGACCCGATCGTTGGCGGTGGAGGCGCCGTGATTTCGTCGGCTCATCGCGCAGCTGGTCGTGACCAAATTCTACAGCGATTCCAGGCACTCTGTTTCTATTACGTATTTACATTTGATGCGAAAACGCACCGGAGACACGAAAAGCCCACTGAGCGAGCGGCACGGTCGCTGTGCAGGCGGCGGCCACGGCCGCGAAGTGGCCCAGGCCGGCGCAGGTAGCTCGAGTGATAGCTTGTTACCGCTGCCAAGTCCTAACCATGGCAGCTTATATGAGAAAGGAGTTAGTGATGCGATGGCGGGTTGCATTAAAAATTGTCATCTGCACCGCTTACGATAGCGGCAATCAAATATCCGTCGCAGTGCTAAGCCGAACACATCTGTAGGCGGACCTGTAGGTAGACTCGCCGGCTGCTCCCAGCGCGCGTCTTGCCACCCACTGTCTCGAGCGTCGCGCGTCGTTCTTTAGCCGCGGTAGCATTTGCACTCGCAGCGCCTGCGTCACGTCCACGGTCGCTTTTTAATTAAGCGGCTCACGAGATCAGTACGTGGGGGCATTCGCAGAAACTGCCGGCGATGCGGATTCGACAGTGCTACGGCAGCTCTGCTCTGTGATATCCCTCCGATGGTCACGTGGTCAGATTTGTTCACACAAAATCCATCGTTTCGCGGTACCCGCTGAAACCGAAACTGCGACAGGCCGCATTGAAAATGCCTCTAAATAAACAACCGTCGCACGCTGAAGCAAATGAGGTTTCTACAGGTTAAAAGTAGGTCACTAGCTACTTATCGCAACAAAAAAAGCAAGATGTAAAATGTTTGTGTCAGTGCCCCTTTAATACCGTGACTACATAATACGACGGAATGAGACGACTCCGACGTGAGACGCCGACAGCCCGAGCACATAAGGGGCTTCGCCCCTAAAAGATCATGCACCCCTCCGTCTAACGACCACGTTGGTTGAACGCAAAGCTTTCTCGTGGTGGATTCTTTGGTTGGCCAACGTCATACCGCGAGTATACATGTGCTAGTTTGGAAGTACGCACCACTTTTCTAGAATACCCACAGAAACTCTCGGCTGTGCACTCCGTAGGCCTAACGTTTGTGTTCGGGGTGTACGGCGCGAATCGGTACCTGCTGCTTGGCGTTCGCTTCGACCAATTTCGGTATAACGAATCACGCGGGACCGCCGAAAATCGTTCGTTATTTTGAGATATCGTTGTAATGAAGAACTGGCGGTTATAAGCCAGTGCTGAAACCTAGGAATGAGAACGACGTACGTTATCAGCAGGCACAGTACAGGCAAACTCTCAAATAAAAATGTTGCGCTCACTTCAAAGCTGCTTTATTTGAAGAAATCACTTAGTCTGGCGCGTGCAGCACGCACGACCGATTAGGAATGCCTGTACATATTCCGCCTTGCACAATACTGCATCGGGTACGTCATTGCACCGAGCAGTGAAAGTGCGGAATTTGTTGATGTGCACTAAAACATCAACGTTCGACACGATATATGCATCTTCCGCGTTCGGTGAACCACAGTCATCTTCCTTCGCGTCGTCATCGTCACTAAAGATGGTGACTGCTCTCGCTTCTTCTCTGCTTTGTCGCTAACTGCAATCATTGTTGGATCTCGCACGAACTTCGCAGAAAAATCACCCAAAACAAAGAAATATTCAACCGCACACGTGATTATCTTGAAGAACGACCGATAGGATCGTGGAGTATTCTTTCCTCCATGGATAGGCTATACTGCACATTAAACCGCAGCTTTGTGGTGGCGCTAGCTGTTGGTACTCGACGTGGTGATTATGATAGCTACTGCATTCTAGGAATACACAGAGACTCGGCGGTTTCTCTTTCACGCAAGAGTTGCGGGGCTGTTACTTTTAGCTGAATTCGTAATACTGATGTTGCTCGATTATAATTTGGACAATAAATTATGTGGTTACTCTGAAATATGCGCTGTATTGAAACTCATAGTTCTGAAATATTTTTACATTGCAAATATGGGCAATCTGGCGCGGATTCTTAAAATATCTGTAAATTTGAGAAATTCGTTAATGTGGGTTCGTCGAAATGAAGCAATCGGACAGACGCCGGCTTCGATTCCGGCCACGGGAACGTTTTAGGGCGCAGGCCTTTGGCGGCCGTATCTGGGCTGAGCCGCGTTGTCGTGGTAACCGAGTGAACGATGGCAAGGCCGAATAGTGAAAGAAAGCAAAGGAGGAGAGTGTCGCGAAATTGTGAGGGGAGGGTGGTTCGCCGTGGCGGCGCGAGCGCTCTCCGAAAGTGTGAGGTGGGGGATGCTGGGGGGGGGGCAGTATGCTGTGCCCGCACGAGACGCTCGTCTGCGCGACGCAGGCGAAAACGCGAGGGGGGCGAGCGCGTGACTATTATGTGCGTTTGCTTAAGACGCAGTTCGCGGTTCCTTCCTGAGACGCACTTCGCGCCGCCGACGCAGAGGCTCATCATCGCTGCGTTAAAGATAACCCACGAGTGAGTACTGCCTCAGCGCGCTGCTGCTGCGCCCTAATATCGCATTAGGGAGCATTGTAATCGCCAGCCAATTTTTTTTCTTTCCCTTCACCCTCGATCGTTCATTATCATCGGCAGAGGAAGTTGTCTTTCCTGCAGGTCGTATTGGCGTACAACAGCATAATAATCAATCAATCAGTCAGTCAATCAATCAATCAATCAATCAATCAATCAATCAATCAATCAATCAATCAATGTTTATTAGAGTGCCCAGGAACAGCCGAGGCCTTGGTTCTGGCGCACTGAGGAAGACAAAATGCGGCACTAATATACAGGAGCAACTCACAATATAAACAGTCAATAATAATAATAATAATAATAATAATAATAATAATAATAATAATAATAATAATAATAATAATAATAATAATAATAATAATAATAATAATAATAATAATAATAATAATAATAATCACCAGCTTGTCTACGCCCACTACAGGGCAATAGCCTCTCCCACAGATCCCCGATTATCCCGGTCCTGTGCCAACTGCGACCAATTTATCCCCGCAAACGACTTGATCTCATCTGCCCATCTAACTTTCTGCCGCTCCCTGCCACGCTTGCCTTGTCTAGGTGTCCACTCTGTTACCCTTAATGACCAACGGTTATCTTTCCTTCGCATTATGCGCCCTGCCCACACCAATTTCTTCTTTCTTCAACGGAATCAGTGAGGACAGTAAAGCTTCGCCTTCAGTAGGGGTAGAAAGGGGGTGAAGTGGAGGGAAAAGAGGGGTAAAAGTGTAGCGGTAGGTGGGAGGGTGTGAGTGTAACAGGGAGGGAGGAGTAAAGTGAAAGGAAGGAGGTTGTGAATAGGGCGGAAAGAAATATGAGGGGGCAGAGGAGGAATTACAGGAAGGAAAGTGGGTGATAGGGTAATGGGAGGAGAGAGGGAGAAAAACTTTTATTCCTGGGGAGGCTTAGTCCTAGCGAGTGTCCCTTAGGTGGGGAGGGCGCGCCAGGTAATCTTGAGCTCTAGTGGTGGTCAGGAGCTGTAGCTCGGGTGAGGAGGTAATGGGAGGATATTGTCACGTTGCCAAAGACGACGCAGTTATCTTCAAGAAAAATCAAATTTATTGGAGCGAACTTGTGCTCCCCTAACAACTCAAATAATACACGGGCGGCGAAGCAGCTGTCAGCAAAGTGACGTACGCAAGCGAGCGTCGGAGATCGAATGCCGCGGCGTCTGCTCTGCAGGCTTTTATCTTTCGGCGCAAGTGTTTCTGGAACCGTCGATTCACATCCAGAACATTGTAGATCACATAAGATTATTCTGGGCTAGTGACGTTAGGGCAAAACAGTCTGCTTATCTGAATGTGATAGCTCGTGCGGCATAAAAGTATAGAATGGAAGACGCGCTTCGTTTGGAACGCATATAACACAGCCAGGCGCGGCCCGGCAGTAAAAACAAACAATAAATAAACAAACCCATACATGGTTCGCGGCATTATACAGGAAAAGGTGATGGGAGTGTAGCGGGCGAAATGCATGGAAGGAGGAAAAGTGGGGTACAGTTGTAGACGAAGATCCATGAACTCTGCAAAAACGTCGCGAAAGGGGGCGTGAGGGGAAGTGGGAGGAGGATGGTGATGCTGTGCGGAAAAGAAACATAAACTATGCGGCACATAGTGTTAGAATGTGAGGGTATCCATCCAAATCTACATGAAGGGAATATTGGGCTTCCAGAAGCCCTAGGATTTAAGGGTATCACAGAGGAAGTTAACTTCAAGGCTGTCGAGGGGACGAAAAGAAGATTAGAATGCTGGTGGACGAAAAGCAGAGAGGGGAATATTGCCTAGGACAGTTACCACCTGTAACAGAGAAAAAAAGTATTTTGTGCCTAATAAGCTTTTTGTGCCTGCCCTAAGCAGCGCTAGTATTAAACCAAGAGTGTAAAACATGGGTATATTAGTCCTTTTTGGTAAGATGACATGTCATCACCCCGCTACAAAGGGGAAGCCAATATCAATCATCATCATCATCAGCGGAAGAGGAATGAGAAGGGCGACGAGGAGTACAGTTAAAACCCAATTTAACGAAACCCGATTTAACAAAAATCCTGATTTAACGAAGATATCCCAATTCCCCTCTCAGACTTCCCTAGAGCCCAATGCTTTGACTAGCTAGAAATTGCGAAGCCAATATCATGATCTGTCCCGGTATAACGAACCTTTTCTCGAGAAATGCAGCCCCGAAAGTGTTATCGTTGGTTTATTTTGTAGGGAACGCCTCAAAAGTGATTCATGGACCGCCAAAAATGACATAGCGGAGCACCTTTGTCCCTCTTTTACGGAACTGCACGGCGCGAAACGGGAGTTGTAACGCAAGCAAAGATAACCGACTTCTTTGGTGAGAAATAAATTAGTAGTCCCCCGGGGACCGTTCTTGTTCAGGTAACAGCTTCCGCGGCCTCTTTTCATAGACGCAGGCCGCAATTTTATTTTTCGGAGCATTTACGTTTCGCAAATACGACGCCGGATAAGCTTTCTGGATACCGGTACAGTATATAACCGAACGTACTAAATTATGACTTCGTGTAGCGCAAAAAAACGTACAAGGACAGAAGGAGGCGACGGGCACAAGCGCTAACTTCCAACTGAGCTTTATTGAAAAATGCACGAATTTAATTTTACTCAGCTAAATAAATTTATCTTAACTGTACGAAACAAAGTGACCAATAAATGCCTAACTCGATTTAACGAGGTAACGAAATAATTAGCGACTCCCGTCAACTTCGTTAAATCGAGTTCTGACTGTATAACAAAGGGAGGAGGGGAGGAGGCCGTGGTGAGAGAATTGGGGGAGGGGGAGATAAATGAGGAAAGCATGTAAGAAGAGGGAAGAAGCCTGGATAGGGGATGGAGAATGGGAGAAGGGGTTGGAGGGGGCGTAAGGGAAGAGGAGTATTGCGTGAGGAAAAGGGCACGTGTCGGAGGGCGGGAAAACAATGAGGAGGAAAGAGGGAGGATCAGAGAGGATGAGGATGGCTAGGGTTGAGAGAGGGTTTAGGAAAGTAGGGGGAGGGTGCCATAGGGTCGGGAAGAGCCAGGAAGCGCAGGGGAGAAGCTAGGAAGGGGAGTGGCGTCAAAGGGAAGAAGAGTAGAGAAAAACAGGAGGAAGAACGAAGTAGAACTCCAGGCTCTGTGTAGGCCAATCGGAAAGATGAGGTCCTAAGGAACACTGCTGTGGCCCGTTACCGTGACGAAACGAAGGGTTGAAGACAAAGTGTTTTCTTAGTGTACGCTGCAACACCCCCCCCCCCCTCCTCTTCCCCCCTTACACACACAAACACACAAAAAGAAAAAGCAACAACACGGCATCCCAGCAATAATACAGCAATGTTCTACAGTGTCACACTTTCTGCGTAACATGCAGTTGTTGTCCCAGGGTACAAAGCCGCCTTTTAGATGCGAAGCATCTCATGCTCGGGGCTATGTCCCTCCCTCCCTCGTTGTCGTTGTCCGCCGTCCGCACTCTACTGCGCATGCGCGTCTCTTCAGCCCCATCAGCGTTTGGGCTGACGTCAGCGCAGTCCACTATAAAAAGAAATAGTTAGGCGCCGCCCGGTTTCGATCCCACGACTCTCTGGCCGCAACGGGAGGTAGTACGTGGCGCTCTTCCCACTGCGCTACAAACCGAGACGGGAGCATGTGCTACGAACGCGCCTTACGTCCTTCACTCATTCAAACGACGTCAAGAAGCTACTGAAATAACGAAGGCACGCGAAGCTGAACGTCAACGGAAACGACGAACTGAAAACTAATGGGAACTTCAGTCGACCCCATGGCTGCTTCGCATACTACTCAGGGTTCCCCTGCGGGAAGATGGTGTAATTTTTTAGATGCGACGCTGAGAGCATCTCTTGTCGGCGGCCCTGTCCTTCATGCGTGCGTCCGTTGTTGTTGTCCGCAGCCTTTCCACTCTCCCCCTCTCCTCTCCGATAGCGAACCCTCTCTCGCGAGAGGCATTGGAATGGATTCGATTGGCTTGGATTGATTGGATTTGGATTGGATTAAAGTGGATTGTGTTGGATTGTGTTGCGTCATAGCCGCGGCAGACGCACTGGCGCCGGCGCTTGCAGGTGAGAGCGAACACACTCTCAACATCTGCGGGTGTGAGGCCCAGCGCTCTCTCACTCCGCCGGTGGGCGGTGCTGCGCGCGGTGCTGCGCATGTGCAGTACTCTCTCTCTTCGCGGTCTCCTCTCCTTCGGGTGCGCTGCGCATATAACCGGTGTGCCGCTCTCCGGCGGCCTTTCGGTCGACGACTGCTCTACGCTTGCGCTTGAACCCCCCTCAGCGTAGCATCACACCAGGGTTCCCGCGAGGGGAGGTGGGCGTAATTTTTTTCTGTCGCCGGGGGCATACACATGCGTTTGACGCGCCTAGAAACACCAGAAGACTCTCCCTTACTGAAAACAAAGCAATAAAGGAGGATGGGAAGCAGACATCTAGATATAAATATATGTCTAGAGTTCTCCGGGCGGTGTTACACAAGTACTCCATAAACCCCTCTAGACCGGTGAATAGCCGCCATACTGGAAAGACATGCTCTGCGGAAGCGGCATTGTATGGTGCCTCCCCCTTTGATAGGTTCAGAGTGATGTGTCATCTACAAAGGGGGTTAAGCGGAGTCAGGATTCTGTTCTCCGCAAGAGGGACAACCATCCGAGGCTCGCTTTAAGCGCAAGCGGATCCAGAGGAGTGTGCGTCTGTGTACGAATATATTTATTACATCCATCATCATTATGTCCTATTCCCTCAATTAAACCCTGAAATTTTTCATGAAAGAGCCGTTCTGTCTTTTTTCCTGATAGAAAATTCTTGAAGAAAATCGATGCTGCGCCTATACATACCCAGCTTTCTCGCTCAAAATTCCGACCTCTCAGGAACCTAGGGAAACCACTTCAGGAAAGTGATATTTAGCACAAAGCAAGAAGTCAACGTGGAGATGAAAACACTAGAAGTACTTTCCAGGATTCTGAATATTTTATGTGCAATTCGCTGTCAAATCTTACTCCCCATGCATTTCTATGGGATAGTTTCCATGGCTCAGGAACCTAGCCTCAAAACGTGCAAGACTTGAAACTGTGCGCAAAGCAAGTTTTCACTCCCAATATTAGCAGCGCAAAATAACTTTCAATTACACTAAATAACTGCAAAGTAATCGCTGTTGAAAGGACTGCCATGAGCGGGAAAGCTGCACATGAATGGGCTATAAAGACAAAGTGGGTTAATACGTACGAAAGAATTCATGACGCAATAACGATAATGTCAGTTATAATGCAAACGGCTAACGACCAATGGAGAGAGAGAGAGAAACATTTCATTCGTGAGCCGGAGCTAGGATGGTAGGGCATCCACGGATATATATTATAGCGAATTAGAATGAGAAATGATGGGCTGGTTGAATGAAGACAGAAAATAAGGGTAGGCAGCAAGAAAGCCAAGGAAACCAAAAGGGAAATGTGGTAGGTCGGATATATTTTTTTTTAAAGAAAGAAAGAAAGTGGAGAAAAAATGCCCGTCGGGTGGGACCCAGTGGTCATATATACAGTCCTTATTGCCAGTGCTGTTCGGCTACTTGAAGGTGCTTTATAGCGCCGGAGGTCGTGGGTTCGAGGAATCCCTAGCCCGTTGTGACAGCAAATGCGATGGCCCTTTCTTGGCCGTGTCGATGGAAGTGGAAAGGATGGTTAATGCTGTCAGTTTTGTGCCTTATGTGTTGACGACCTTGGATGCGTGTACTATCCTGATACGGACAGGGTGATATCCGTGCATCGAGCACGTAATAAGTGACGGTTCTCACGAATAATGCGAGCTCGTTGCGGGTGAACTTGTTTGTTGAAAATTTGAGGTATATTTGGGGGCACGTGTAGAAGATGTGTTGTCGAATGTCCGATGGAATTCGAACCTTCTGGTCTTGTCGTAGTGGGGCGTAGTGCAGACGGAGGAGTGTTGCTCTTCCCGTGGGCGTGAGTCTGAGTTGCTGTATCTAAGATGTGTGGGGGGCCTCTTGTATTTTCCCCAAGGTGTAGTTCCCACCTAATTGCAAAGGGTTCTAAGATATTAAGAAGCAGTGGCAACTCACCCGCAACTTTTTCGCCCAGTCCTATTGGTTACAATAAGACTGAAAGGCGGGCTAGTAATTATTTATTAGTTGGTTGAATATTGGTTGGTTGGTCGTAACCTATTGGTTATGACGTCACAGGGACCTGTTTGTGCGATTGGTGTTCATCGCCCAAAGGTATCGTCATGAAGATTAAATACATGTGGTTAAAACACGAAGCTGCTTTGACCGTGTCGGAATGGCGTACAATCAGATCAACGTCATAAAGCAAGGGGCCTAAGTTCGATTCCGACCAAGGGAAGAGTTTTTTTTTTCTTGAGGCGCTGTATGTGCCTTCGCTTACCATCGTCATCGTTTTGTGTAAAGCTGGCTTTCCTGCAATGCGTTTTGGAGCGATGTCGAACGCCATTAGTCAGGCATAGAAAGCTTCACTTTAAAACCCTTCGCTTTAAACATATGCCTGTGTGCGCGATTGTACGGACGCTTCTGGATTAGTTCGATCCAAACACGCCTACAGTACCCCCACTTTTGGTAATCCCTTAGCACATCCCCGCTGGCGTCGTGTAGCATGCGT
This sequence comes from Haemaphysalis longicornis, assembly GCF_048455015.1. Taxonomy (NCBI): domain Eukaryota; kingdom Metazoa; phylum Arthropoda; class Arachnida; order Ixodida; family Ixodidae; genus Haemaphysalis; species Haemaphysalis longicornis. The sequence continues at coordinate 92,798,764 of NW_027526335.1, forward strand.
GTAGCGCGCAGTTTGGAAGCCTTTAATACCTATTTCTTTCCTTTTCCCGCTAAAAAAGCTAGCTACCAGGATGTTAGTTGTTTCAAATTACACAAAGCTACAAAGCTATAATTTGTCTTCTGGGCCCGGGGCCATAATGACAAACGCATTCAAATGCCTTTGGGTGCGTACTTCGTGGCAACTTCCTGGAACATTCCTTATCAGCACAAGTGCTCGCTTAAAAACCCTTTATCGGCTTTGCGAAATTTCGATGAAGAGACATTACCTTCGGAATAAGCTTAGATAGGCCGACAACGGTGTAACTTTACGCACCGGCGCCAGCCGCGTGAGTGCCGCGTTTTAATTTAGCGGTTTTAGGTATCAAAGCCTCAAAGCCTGGCAACAGCGTTGAGCCACTTCCGCCAGTTTCCAAATCCGGTTTTGTTCTTTTCGTTTGCCGTGCAAGCTGTTTTGTTTCGCGCGTTTTAGTCAAAATTCTTTGCTTTTGTAGCTTTTAATGTGTTCGTAACAAGCTTAAGCAGCCAGACAGCGCACACAAATGCTTTACTCCGAGTTGGTGGTCGCCAAAGATGATTCGGAAGAGGAAATTTACGATGTGAGTACCTGACGCCGACGCGCTTTGATCGTCGTCACCTGTAAGTTTCGCGGTCACGCACCGGAATCAGAGAGCAGATAGCCTTGTTGTGCAATTTCGTTATTTCGCCTACTTTATGTGTTCTCACCATGGGCAGAAATTCCTCCCATATGGGAGCGTAGGTTGAGCAAAGGCACCTACGTTTGGACAGTTGACACGTCATGTCGGGCCCGCGTCTTGCACACCTGTTGCCGTCACATGGGCAGTCGCGTCCGCAAAGAGCTGGGACTTTCAAGAGAAGCGGAGTGGAAAACGAAGTACTGAGGTAGCTTTGAACAAACTATACCCTTTCCGGAGTTGTACAGCACACATCGGCAGACCCGGACGCTTATCAATGCTGCCCGCAGCTGGATAAACCACGAGCTCGTATCGGCATAACGGGTCACCCATTCGCTAAGCCCCTCGCTCCTCCTCCGATTGCAACGATGGTATGCAGCAGAACCGAAAGACCGAAAGCACCCGCTCAATGGAAAGTTTCGCAGCGAGGCATATTATCTTTTGTGTGCTTGTTCTATCGCCCTGGAAAGTACCCTACCGGGGAAGTGTCCCCTGCCCTTTTCTAACCAGTAACTTCATTAACGAATCTCACGAACATTTGGCACTTTTCAATGCGGAAACATGATCGCCCAGCCGGTGAGTTTGCCTGTTTTGCCTGTTTAAACGCGTTGTCGAAATCCCTGTGGAGCTCGGTTCTAAAAGAAACTAACCGCACTTCTTTCGCATATCTCCGAACTAAGTTTCGAACCTATTCTCGTGAAAGCGAACACACTTGAACCCCTCAAGCTGTCTGGTTGAGGCTCCGCGTCCGGTGACGGTCTCATCTAACACGTTGCGCACATGTGTGCCAAGCCGACGGGAGAAGCGATCTTTTTTTGTTTGTTTGTTTGTTTTGAGCGCGTAGATAGCTGTCAGAGCAGGCGCTGGCGCGCTGAACGGGGCCTGACTCATGCCGGCGGGCAAGTCGAGAAGAAAAAAACAGCGCAACCGAGCACGACGAAGAAATCGCGCCGCTTCTCGTTAGCCAACTCCCCCCGTGCTGTTCCGCTCAGCTGACAACGGCAGTGCGGGCGAGTGGGACGTAGAGAGAAGATAGCCGTCTGTCCACGTGACGTGGTACGGTTTCTGTACGTAACAGACTGAGGAGGTACTGCGCGTTCCGTGCCCGAGGCCGCGCACTCGCGAGCTGTGGTTCGTGTTGTCATGGAGGTGAATGGGGATGTCGACCGCCGGGATGAGAAAACGATCAGTGACGTCTTCCTTAGGTTGAGCAACGTTGCCCAGTCTTCAAACGTGAGTTTTGGGTCTGCGTGCTTGTTGATCATGAGAAGCTCCATATTGAGCAGAAGTTTTTTGCCCCTAGCCACTTGCAGGATTCTTGGTTAACAAAACAGATCACTACTTACGCACATAGGTCTCTGACATCCTTCTTTGCCGAACCTGACGGACAGATCTGGTGGGTTCACAGATGGGAATTGTAACTTCTCGTTGACATCAACATCACATATTTTAGATTGAAGACTTTGCTGTGGGCTGTGCACTGCCTTAATTCCGATCGCTTTGCTCGACACGAATGCATTTCATGTTGAAGGATAGGAAAAGTTATGTTTTACTGTCTTGTAATGTTGCAGGACTTCAGCTTATACCCAGATGTTCGTGGTTAGTGAAAAGGTGTGTGGGTCACTTTCTCAGTTGAGAAAGCTCTTAACATCCATACTCACCGAGTATAACTGCAAACCAAAGCAGCGGCATGGCCGAAAATAAAAGACAATTACAGATTGGCATTGCAGCCTGTGAAAAGACTGATAGGCTCTGGTTTTAGAATACCTCCATGCCTCTGGCAGCCTTTTGCTGACAAATGTTGGACATTTTGAAGGCGTGAATGTATTTCCGAATTTCTTATTGGGCACAGGATTCAAACTTATATGCAGGCAGGCCGACCCATTTCTTACGTTGCTTCTACACTACGAGGAATCACAAGGTGTGCCTCCTGGGCTAGAGTTTGCAGGCATTCATTACTGGGATGAAGATGTCAAATTTCTTGCAGAGAATGCCACAATCTCAGGGTTGTCAAAGGGAGTTGTTCCTTGTAAAACAGGGTTCTTGTGAACCCACTTCTCCTCAGTTTCTGCGAATATCTCCATCAGTGTGTCCCTCACCTCGGTTAAATTGTTCTTTTGGCCCTTGCCCCTTTGTGAAGTTAAGGGAGAGACAGGAAGTTTGGTGGATTTGTCAGCGAGATGTGGGACTGGCACTGAGTGAGATGGAGCATCATACGTTCACAGCTGGAGGAAGCAAAAGTTCAGCAGCCTTTCCAACAGGCTTGTTTTTTTGTGTAATACGCAGCAAACTTTTTGAGGAAAATTCTAGCACGTTCAGTTGCACATAATTGCACTAGCACATTGCACATAAAAGCCTGAGAAACAGCCTTGCGCAATCTACAGTAGCCGACCATTTTTCGAACTCGAAAAATGCGGACTTGCTGGATATTCCAGACTTTTCTGAGGAACTGCCAGGTGTCCCATAGGAGTAATGACTCACACATTTTTCAGACTGCTCTTTTATTTGGACTATTTTTCGTTCCCCTTCAGGTCCAAAAAATCAGTCGGCTACTGTATTGGGGAAAGGGGAAAGGGGGGGGGGGGGGTTCTAGGGGAGCCTTTTGGGTGGCTTCTAGGGTTCCACCCCTGGTTGAGAAGCCTTGCCCTTAAAGGGGTCATGCAGACAAAATACAAGCCTGTTTTATTCGAAAGATTTCGTGGTTTTATAGTGCCACCCAGCGCTTGTCCGGAAGCAAACGGTGCTTTATTCACTGCGAAATTAATCAATTTAAGTTAGAATTTTCATTCTCCTGCCAAATCGTGTGTTTTAATAACGGCTGCCATGACGTCATAAGAATGGGTCTTCATGCTAAACTTGGTGTGTTAAGTCGGTATGCCCTATTCTACTGTACGGCGGAACGTATGCTTTATAAGTCTGTCCTCCTTGAAAAACATTTGGCGAAATATGCCAAAATAGACACAACTGTTGTAAATAGTTCCACCTCTTGCCCTTCTTTCGCTGCTTTTTGGTTTTAAGGGTTGGCTGAATGAGATACAATTGCCACAATTGATTTTCATTGTTGATTTCCGTTTCTGTGATTGATTTTCATGTTGCCGCAATTGATTTCCGATGTCAGTCTCACACCACATTTTTGTACTTGTTTGCAGTTTTTTTTTTTTTTTTTTTACAAATTGTCTGCTTGTCAATACTAGCAACAATGGAAGTTCGCTACTGTCACGTTAAAATAGCAGTAATTGTATTTGTGTGCTGTATATCTTTTGTGTAGCATGACACCCTGGCATCAGTAAAATGAAAAACTTAGTACTGTTTTTATATGCATGCTTATGTAATAAAACAGCGGCTGTCCCATTGCAACCCTACACCGAAAAATAATTCTCCACTCAAACAACGCCCTTGTTCTCAATATTCCCACGTGGCTGGAAGCTTTATCATACAGAAGTCCTTTAAGTGTTGTTCTTATCATCCAGACGTATACAAAGAATAGACACTAGGCACATAAAGGAGGCATGTACGCGGGCTGTAGATATCTGTCATAGGGAACATTGATAGCTGTGTCCTGAATTCTTCCGTTCTTTTCCTCCTTTTTGTCTTTATCAATAACCACAGCCGTCGTAAGGAAGTGTTGTTAGCAGGGCGTTTATGTCGGGCTGCAATTGTTACAGTGGCAGCCAGTGCTCATATGGCTACCACTTTCTTCAAAATAGCAGCCAGTTGCGTAAAGAAACCTTGCCACCAAAGGCATTGAATGCAGAATTTGACGGTGCATTCTTTCTTGTGGTACGTAGGCAGAATGATTGTAAAACGGAATCGCTTCCTATCGATAGGAACTTACAAGTCTGAATTTTTGTGGGTTCAGTGGGGTTGCCGTTTAAATCTCTGATGTTTTTTGAAGCATGGCCATCAGGTATGGTGCGGCGAATTGCGGGTATCTCCGAACCACTTTTGTTGTAAACAAAAACGTTTCCTTGATTTTTCCCTGGAGGGGCATACAAAAGTATGGAATTTGAAGTGTGGTAATTACAATAAAAAAAGGCACCCTGCTCACTTTTCTGCATTAGAGCTCTAACGAACACACACACTTCATCCAATATTCTGTCTCCAGCCTTTTGTTTGTCTTTCATAGGTTTCGTTTGTGCTTCTCCAAAGGGGCTTCATTCATTAAACAGTTTCTAAAGCCACACAAAAAAAATATATTTGTTCAGAGGGTTTTCAAGTAATCTGAAGAGTCGCTTGCATCCAGGACGTCAAAACACACAAGAAGTCGCAGCGTTTCTCTTCTCTTCTTTGGCAGATGTTTAAAATTAGACTGTGGAAGTTTGCAAGTCAAATGCACAGGAAAGGGATGAACGTGAAATTCATCCCTTTATTGTAAACTTCACTGGTTTACGTTTAAGCATCTACTGATACGAGCTACCCGCCTAACACCAAGCTTTACTAAAGTTAACCCTTCGGGCATCAAATTTTTTTTTGCCAAATGCGACCCCCAGGGTTGATTTTCTCTAATCACCGATTTAAATTCTTGGGATGAATCTATTTCGATAAATTGTCGTAATTTTAGGGCGACCATAAAGTGACAAAAAAAATTGTTTGTGTTGTTACATACGCGTGGTTTTCATGAGTAATGAAAAAAAAATTTCTAAAAACCTTATACGACTTTTAAAAAATCTCCAGTTTTGCAGGCGCTAGAAGCACGAGAGCGCCCAGAGGACGAAACTGAAACTAGCCGCTGCGCGCCCGTGCATGACCGGATGCGCAAGCGACAGTTGGTGCACCGCTGTAGTAAAGCATAAAGAAGGAAAAGAAGAGACATTGGTGATAGAAAAACAATTTCATGTATTCCCGCAGTGTGGCAGCGCATTCCAAGTGAAAGAAATGATTAAAAAAGGCGAACTTTTGAAACATACAAGCGATGACGTACACGTGCATCATTGACCATTTTGAAGGTGCTTGCAGGGGATGTACATGTACGTCATTTACCCTGAAAGGGTTAATCCTCTTAGGCCTTTTCTTTGTGCAAAGTTGGCCCTGTTCAAATGCTTCAATCTCTGGGCATCTTCGCTCACCTCTCCCACTGTATGCACATCTTTCCTCCCTCGTCCCTTGTTGTCCCTGACCAGTTCCGAAGCCCTCGCTGGCACAGTGAACTACGGGGATGGCATCCCTGATCGAGCATGCTGTTCCAAGGTTCTGTTCCGCTCAGGTGTTGTGAAAACGCATTTCTCGCTTTGTTAGGCCGGAGTTGACGAACCAGACCCGTGGGCCCGGCTGCTTTTGACTTGCGCAGGGAACGTCATTTGGTCGCTCAGATGGAGACAAGGAGAGCGAGTCGAGTCCGCTGTGCCCGGACCGACTGCACGACGTGGAAACGGCGGTGTCCACCACATCGCTCTCGGAGCACGAGCCAACTACGTAAGCTCCCCCTCCCCCTCTATCCTGAGCGTGCCAAGGAAGTCGCTTTGTCGAATTGGCATGGCTGAACGTTCTGGGCATGGCACTGAAAACTTGTGGAAGGTTGGGGGATGTAGTACCAAAGTTTTGGCCAGTTTATGGCTTCGCTCCAAGGATATGGCAATGGAACAGGGCTGTCGAGGATAATAATGTGGCAGAATGGAGTATGAGGATTATCAGAGAGTGGGGAATACAGGAAGATAAACATGGTGCTTGCCCCCCTCCACCCCAAAAAAATCCTCAGGGGGTTATTTACAGCCCCTGGTACTGCATGCTTCCCCCTTTTTCTTCAGTGGTGTAGACTTTCACATCTGGTTTTGGAGCTCTGTCATCTTTTAAGACCTTTATGATGCCTTTCCCACAATTGTGTGCCTGTGAAGAATAGTCTACAAGTTCCTTTCTTTTTTTTTTTTTCATCCATTGTGGTTCAATTTAGTCTTATTCAGCCTAATGTGCGTACTGTAAAATACTGAGAGGTTCCCAACCCACAAAAGATAGTCCATCCGGTTTTGGCACGATTTTGTATCATTTCACAAACACTGAAAGATAGTCCACCCCTGACAATAGCATCTTCCCCTTCAGGGGTAACAGCCACGGAAATGAGGTTAGCTAGCATGAGAGATAACTGAACAATGGACGCTGGCTGAATATACAAACTCGGGCTGTGATAGCAGGTCGCTGGACCTAAAAATAACGTGTGCAGTGCAGTTACTGGGAATAAGTACCTTATTTGCCTTTCCACACAAACCTAAAACGTTACCACCGCACATCCGTGCAAATTTTGTCCATTTCGCCTTTTGTAGTGAACCACAGGCGTAAGCTTCACCATGGAAAACAAAGGGGATGTTGTGTGATGGCACCAAAAGGCCTCGAGCAATGTGAAACCGTTAAGTCAATTTGGACTGGATGAAGACCAAGTCAGGCAATAGAACTTTGCTTACAAAGCACTTCTTGAGGAGGGTAATGGAAAAGGGATGTTCAAGCGCTTACTGAACAGCAATCGACGGCTGTTTTCTGAGCAGATTGACAACAGAGTTTTTGAATTTTTACTAGAGTAGTGAGCAGTGGGAAGGGTGGTTAGTAGCCATCCACTCAAGGAATATGCAAGGGAGCTTGCAATGGATACCAAGCAAGGAAACTTACATGCCTCAAGCTGATATTTGATCTGATTGAAAAGAGGGTTCAATATGTCGCTCGTACCATGACAAATGACAGCCAAAAGCTCCTGATTAAACATGCAGAGGCAGTATCAACCTTCAGAAAGACTGTAGGAAGGCAGTGCCTCTACCACAACTACAGTGACTTCTCCCACATAGACTTGACGGTGGTGCATGTGGATAAACCTACAAGGTGTACTTACAATGTCGCTGGGGCATTGGACGTTCATGTCGGGTGGTTTGTGGCGGCGCTGTGTGTGACTGCTGGGGGCATTAAGCTCCCAGCATTCATAATCCTCGTAGAGCTAACCGGTCAGATTCCCCAGAAGGTTGTTTGCCCTCAGCATTCTAGATATGCTTTTTTCAAATTGCTGAAACATTTTTGTGAATATAATATTTTTTAATTTACAAACAATTGCAAAAATTAATTACAATTTCTTGTAGTGTGTAATTTTTGCAATTCTATGCTTGGGACATAGAAGTTAAGTGTAGCAGCACATTTGGCCCAAAGGTGTCACTTCTGTGCTTGAGCGCTCAAGTTTGTATGTTATTGGCTCTTCAATTTGTTGTGGTTCAGCCATCATGTGGCTGTGATTTTTCAAAAATGGCTGGATGGCATTCGGAGCGCTGCTGGAGTTGGTGCGACAAATTTCGGGCCCAATCCAGGATGATGTCCGGTGCCTGCTCATCCTGTACCAGGCCCCAATCCACGTGTCATAGTACGCCACCGTTTTTTTTGTTCCGGGTGGCTGCACACGGATAGTGCAACCAGCTGACGCAAGCTGGGTGAGACCGTTCAAGGACATACTTTAAGGGACCTGGGCCAGCTTCATTCGAGTCGAGACAGTGAAGTTTAACGGGATTATCAAAAAGCCATTGTGGCAAAATGTCATCGTCTTCACTTCCAAAGGAGTTGTCATTCACTTTTCACACTGTTGCGGTATATCAACTGTCTTGATGGATCACAAGACAAAGAGCTTCATGAGTGGCTTCTTTGGTGGTCCCCGTTCTGTTGCTGCCTTGTCAACAGTGTTGAACACCGTGCGCAAGGACATTGTCAACGTTTTGACGATGAGACTCGAGCGACTGTTTGCTTGACAGTTTTGACAAATTAATTCAGTGCTAATAAATGTGCGGTCTTTGTTTGGCTACTAAGCATTTTCGAACCGCTTTTTGCTCCATACTGAAAGTTAGCTCACCTTCATATTTTCCCTGGATTTTCTCTCGGTTTTAGGTGGGGGCCGTCTTTCAAGATTTTACGAATGTTTATGCAAAGCAAAAATTCTAGTTTGTTTGAGGCACAATGTAATTGCTCACCAGCCACTGTGTTGCTGATCCTTGTGATGTCACGGGGTTGTCTCTGTACGATTTGCGGCTGCTGACCAAGAAACATGACTGTTCATTTCATTGTACCACTCAAGTGCTAAGATGGAGCTGGCAAACTGATAACTCAGTTTTTAGTATTCCCCCTGTTCTGTCACAGCTGATGCCGTGTAGCACGAAATTGGAGTTTTTTATAGTTATTTTTTTTTTCATCGAAAAAGCATCTTTTAGGGCTGGAATGTAGCTGAGTGTGTTACCAAAGGCTAGTTTTTGTAGTTTCTGTTCATGCACTCTTTATTTATGCGGTTTATGAATAATTAATATCGTGTCCTCTTCTTTCTTTTTCAGGAACTGCCAGACAATGATGCATTTACTCAAGGGGAACATTGGTACCGGTGTATTGGCCATGCCCAGCGCTTTGGCCAATGCAGGAATTCTGGTGGGTTGTTCTTCATTGCAGTACAGTACATTGCAGTGATGTTCTGTACTGACGAGAAAAATTGCAATTTCTAGGTTCAGAAATTCCCTATTTTCAGCATTTTTCCCCCTCCGGTTTCTGAAGAATTCCCTGCAAATTTCTCTGCATTCTCTTTTCGGTGTTGATAGATGTTTACATAGATTTCTGTTCCGTTTCGGGGATTTGCCAGCGCCACCTATGTGTACTTCACGTAGCGTCAGCAGCATTTGACTATGCATTCCGCGTGCTTACTGTATTTACCCGATTCTAACGCGCACTTTTTCCCCGAAAAAATAGGCCGAAAAATCGCATGCGCGTTAGAATCGGATACAAAACCGAAACAGCGGAAATTTGGTCCCACCCATCGCCATCGCCATCTCAAGATGGCGCCAAAGCTTTTAGCAACAATTTTTCGGACTCAGCAAGCCTAGGCACCTAGGCTTTTCTATCGGCGTTCACACAAATCGTCAAATCGTTTCACTTGCGAGCTTGATAACAGCAATGGCAGCAGCGGCTCCCATGCGTTCAAAACGAGTGGTCGGCTGAAGCGTGCACCTCTAGAGAAGCTCTCTGGATGGGCGTGCGAGGCGTGGGCCACGATCCTATCGACCATGGTTGAACGTTCGTTCAGAAGTGTGGCATCGCAAACGCGCTTGAAGGCACCGAGGCCGAGATGTTGTGGTCAGCGGAAAGCGACGAGGAGTGAGATGAGTGAGATTACTTAGGGAAATAAAAAATCGCCCGTTTCTCTCGCATTCGTTTGTCTGGGTCACAAAGTCCCGTGCGCGTTACAATCGGAGGTGCAAGTTTTTTCTGTTTTTTTGCCAGGAAAATCGGGTGCGCGTTAGAATCGGGGGCGCGTTAGAATCGGGTAAATACGGTACTTTGCGTGCTAAAGCTGTCGGCTGCAACTGCCGGTATTGAAAATAACAAGACATTGCTGGCGTCTTCTCTCGCTGACAGTACGCGGACAAGGGCATGCCCAAAATGCTTCTTTGTGTATTGCGCAGGAATATATGTGAACAGGCTTCAGCCCTTTAGCTGTCGCCGCTTCATACTTTACTAGCGCTTTCTCCTGGAGTATTCTTTACTCTCTGCTCCCTCCTAATTTATAAACTGGATTGGAAGTGACCTTGTATGCTCGTGGCTTGCGGGAAACATGACTGCGGATATGTGAACATGAATCCGACAAAGGGCTAAGGGGACTTTTTAAAAGAAAACAAAGCAATAAACGATGTGAGGTGGCAGTGTTTATTTGCTTTTTACTCCACAACTCCTAAAAATTCCCTGATTCCAGTTAAGCTTCCCTTTTTCCCTTTTGAACAAAATTACAGCCGAAAATTCCCCGAAAAAGGGAAAATTCCCAGCACGGAACATCACTGGTACTACATTGTTGCAATTATAACGTCAGTTCTAGCACAAGTCAAATTGGGACTGGACTGAAATTGTGTTTGGCTCTGTAATCTAGTTTTTCTCTAGTGCCATTACCTTTTATTAAATACGTCAGTATGCATTTGCAGCCATCACTACTTAATGCTAGAGTCATCTTTATTGCATTTTTTTTTTAGCGTCTTGCTTGAGTTGCCTGTTTTGATGGCATTGCAGCTATAACGAAATTCCTGTTATGAAGCTTGGCACGCTACGAGTACTTTATTTCCTCTAGACAGAAAGGTTGTTCAAATTTTCTCCTGCTGCGTAACACCTTGCTTGGTTGAACAGGAGGGGGGGGATAGGAAACATATTGTAGCTTGAGCTGCACTGGCCGAGGTTGAGCAGTTTCCCGTGGCTCCTGGAGAGCTGTGCTGCACATGCGCGAGGAGCAGTGACGTCACACGGCGCACGGAACGTTGCTCGCTGCCCAGCGTCTCACACACACCCCACGCGCCCAGCGTCCTCGCCGACCTCCGTTCTGCACGTGGCGGCCCGGTCCACTTGATGATCATGCGAGGGGTGGCCGGGTGTGGAATCGATGGCTCGTGCGTCGCAGACACACCGGCGTGCGCCTGTGGAACCAGCTTAGCTCTGGGGCGATTGGCGACGCTGCGCCAGAGCCGCTCGATAAATATACACGTGTCACATAATGCGTATACCGTGTGTGTGTCATTGAAGCAGCAGTATAAGCATGATAATCAAGCTAATCCTAGACAACCAGGAAAGCCAAGAATAACCAGCTGAACCTTAGCTCACGCTCCGTATATCCTGGCATAGCCGAGCTAAGCCACTGCTAATTTTTACGCGACTTTTCTTGCAAGCTTGCTTAAGCATTTTTTTTTGTCCTCATTGTGACTTACACTGTTGTTCTTTACTGTTTTTGTTTCCGTTGCTCCTTTCTGTACACATTAGGTTGGATCTCTCGGCGTGGTTCTGGTCGGCATCATCTGCATCCATTGTATGCACATTTTAGTAAAATGCAGCCACATTCTCTCCAAAAAGTGAGTTCTTCACCGGCATCTCTTTTTTATGGCAAGCTCATTATCGTCTTTCCCGTTTGTTGCTGATGGAATCGATTTGACGAGTGGTCGTCGTTTTCTAATTTATGTTCTCCCCCCCCCTTTTTCTTTTTTTCCAGAACTGGTTGTAGATCACTAGACTTTGCTGGCGTAGCGCACTACGCTTTCAAATTTGGACCGCACCGCATGCGACGGTTTTCCCACACTGCAAGGTCAGTGTTTCTTCAGGGCAGTGCACCAGGGTTGTTGATTGTCATTATTAAGCCCTTAGCTGCTATATAAAACTGAGAGAAAAAAAAAAAAGTTTTTCTAAAAAATTTGCATGCAAAACTGAGTGTGTTGCCCTTTTAGGATCACTGAAAATTGGTCGCTTGAGCATTGAACAGCAAGGCTTCTTGCGACTTACTTTTTCATTAGTTAATGCACTCATTCTATTCTGTGTGGTTGGTTCGAAGTGACTGTATTGCACAAATTACCAGGCTGTGTTATTTTCAGAATGAGTTACTTCTGTCGTGCCGTTATCGAAGAGGTGCATTTATCATAATTATAACCGGCATGAAGAGAACTAGCTATCGTTATATTTTCTCCATGAAAAAAATTGCCAAGGTGCGGCTACCAACCTTAAAGGGGTCCTGAAACACTTCTAGGCTGTAGTAAATAAACAAGTGCTGTCGTTAGGCTGCAAGCTTTAGAGGCCCTGGCCAAATATAGGTTTTTGTGCACAGCAGAGAACTCTCAGTGTTGCTGGAATGTTTATAACCATTTCCCGCACTTAATTTGAGCCCTTTCCATCATTCGATCGCTTTTGCGCACCTGCCTTTTACACATTCACATCTACCCATTCTACACATTCTTGCCATCCTTACATATCACAGAGCAGAGATTCTTGGCCATGGGATGCTGCTTTCGTACACTTCAGTTGTAAAGGAGCATGTCTTTCTCCATAGATTGGCTGTAGTGACGTCAACACTGCAGCATTCTGACAGGCTGTCGAGTTCGGCTAGATTTATCCCTGTTTTTTAGTTTCTGTTTTGCTACACTCATCACAAGACATGTAGCGAGCTAGTTGACATGTGTATCACTGCTATTTCTACTGGGGAGCCCAGGGTGCTAATCGAAACGTGCTTGTTTGGCTAGTGCGCCAAGTACCTGGAAAAAAAAAAAAAGAAATACTGGATAACACGAGAAGTGCACAGGATAGGCACTTATTATCAACCTGCCTTTGTCGGGAAGGCAGCACTAAAATATCAACTTTGCACACTTGAGGCTCCCACCAACGCGGCCTGTATAATCACTGCCTAATGCGTGAGCAAAAAATGGCCAAACAGCCACTCTCCTGTTGCTCTCTCCTACCCTTTCCCACTCCGTAGCCTTCCTACGTGCTTTCATGCCTGCCTGCCAGTGCCGCTTCTCGGAAACTATGCAAAATAGTTTACAGTTTGTCTAGCGTTCCTCAGGCGGCGCTTCGACGCCTTCGAGGCAAACTGACAGACACACGCTGTAGAAGTGGGGGCAGTGTTGACGTAAAGCGGAGCGTCCGCCGGCGCGCGCCACATAGCGGTGGAGTGGCTGAACTAAGCATCCCTACCCTTCCCATTGGAAAGCGGGCGACGCGTCAGGCAATGTTTATACAGGCGGCGTTGCTCCCACAAACAAAAAATTACAATGAATGCGTCAAACGCACACATGTGCCAATTTATAAACCAACTGCCTGCTTAAATTTTCACTTGTTGATCATTTGCTTTTTAAGCAAATGATCAATCAAGTACACCATGCCATGTGATAGCCGTCTCACAAAATATTGATAGTCTTCTATAACACAAAAGCGAGACATATGAAGTAGACTTGCTCAAGAATACATTTTCATACACTATAGTCCCAAACAGACCGTGTGTCACTCTTAGTTTAGAGCATGTTTTTAAATGCTGTTTTTTTGCCACCATGCACAAACAAAAGCAAGTTGCATTGTGGGTCAGGGTCATGACTGCAGCCGATGCGATGTTGTTAGAGCTGAAAAATATGTCCGTTGATGTTCTGTGATGTTGCCGGCAAAACCACTTTATAGCATGGGGTATTTTAAGTTGGGTTTTTTCCTTCGGGTTTGAGAGTGATTGGGCAGTAGGTTTCCATGGTTGCTGTCTTTAACCTGAGCAGTTATAACAAATCAGACCAAGTAGCAATTTGAGAACCCGAACATGAAAGTTTGAAAATATTGGTTTGTGGACGGAACTAAAGGGACGGTCACGTTGGTTTACAAGTCGCACGACTACACGTGATTGTCGTAATTGAGCTGTGCGATCATGTATTGCTCACAAAATTAAATCGCTAGTTTGTGCGCTCGCTTGTACATCTGTTTTGCATTCATACTTCACTGCCTGTTGACTATGTTATAAATCAGTGTAAACACCGAACTAAAATGCCACGTACATTGCAGGTCGGTGGTTAACGTCTTTCTTCTCCTGACCCAGTTTGGATTTTGCTGTGTCTACTTTGTCTTCGTTGCGACAAGTTTTCAAGAGGTGAGTTTTTCTCTTCGAATTTGTAAGCCAGGTGGTGTAGGTTCTTCTTTGGTAGGTGCGTGGTGTGGGGCATAGGTTATTTTTGGTTGCTAGCTCTGGTCTGTTTTTTGAGAATTACAGGTTCTGTTTTCTGCGTAGTCAAAATGCCTTGAACGTGCGAAAATTGCAATGGACTACTCGATTTATGTCCACTGGAGTCTGTCTTAGAATGGGAAAAACAGCCGGAATGTATGGGATGACAGTGTGAGAACCATGGCAACAAAGTGTACCAATTATACAATTTTCACTATGCTGAATTTTTTCCCATAGATGTTCGTGGTATCAGTTACTTAAAAATTGCAGAAAATTTCGAAAATTAAGTTTTTACAAGAATGAAGTTGTTTATTGTATGGGTAACTGTGAGAAAATTGCAATAATTCAGTTTTCGCAAAAATTAAGTTTTGCATTGTACAAGGGAAAATGTACTGCATGGTGCAAGGTTTATGTCAAGGAGAGGGAGGGAGGGAGGGAGGGAGGGAGATTTGTTTATTTCCGCTAATGGCTAAAGCCTCCTTATTGGTAGGTCTTCCAGGGGTCTTGCCGGGAAGGCGGGGGGTGCCTATGGTCTTCTGGACAAAGCCTGCCAGCGATAGCTACAATTGTAGTGTGGCTGGTTTAGTCAGCCACTCCCTGCGGATATTGCTTCTGTCTACCTTGGCAATAGCCATAACATGTGCTCTTGATTCATCCGTACGTGGCATACATCACTCACTGGCGGGGAAGTGTTTATACAGCCTTTGAACATAGGTACTTTGTTCCGTTTGCATGAGCCTTATGGTGGTATGTATAAACAGGAGAAACAAAAGAGCGATAAAAAAGATTGAGTGTGCCATGTGCGCTCACCTAATTGGGGCACCACTGGGGTGGTAGTCTGTTGACACCAGCCCATGGGCTCTGGCTCTGTATCAGCTAAAGCATTGCTTTGTGCATGAAGTCAGCCTTTGTACAGAAAAGTGCAGCCGTCGCATCATGTGGATAGATGAAACCCGAAGTCTTCCGAGAAAACTTTTATGATTGGTCTTCCTTCCACTCCCGCCAAACATGAAGTTGTTGGTTCCGAAACAAGGACAGTTGGGAATGAAGGCTTCTTGCTCTTGGGGTGGCCACTGATTCTCCCTGGCAGCGGTCTTGCATTTTGTGATTAAAGTCTGCCACCTTGTAGGGCCATATGGAATGGGGCTCTGTGGTCCCTATGTGAATGCACAAGGTGAATTCAGACTTGTGACATGGTGTACGTAAGCTTGTGTTGTATATATGTGTGGCATGGCATATGCAGGCAAGCTGAAACCAGGGCTGGCTGGTACACAAGCTGCTGGGTGCAGAAATTTTGTTAAGGCAAAAGACTTAAAAGAGTACTGACACAAAATTTCTTTTTTTTTTTTTTCTTTTTCCTGCTATACATGCCTACCAGCCCACTAATCATAGAATGGCACATTAGACGGTCGAGCGCAGTGTAAACATTCATTTACGGCGTTGTTTATTCATGGTATTTTCGCTTTCGACAAAACGAACACCGAGCAGGCTGCCATGACAGGAGGACGTACCTGACGTCACATTCTTGCCGCACCACTGCCGCTCTGGACGCGCGCAAGAGCCAGCGCACGCACGCGCATAGGCGTGCGCACAGGGGGGGCAGGGGGGGCGGCCGCCCCCCCTAATCGTCTGAAGGGGGGCGCCAATTGGCCCACATTTTGCCAATGAACACATTAAAGTAAACATTTCTGCTCAGAAATATTTTGTATGTGTTGCAATTCCATCGCATTGAAATAAAAATTTTATAACCACCCCTCTTTTCACTGCGTTCGGACCGCTAGGCCTTCAGTGGGAAAAGGTCGGGAGTTGCTGTAAGGGGGGGGGGGGGGGGTGCAGCGGTAAGACTTTGCCCCTCCCCCCCCCCCCTATGCGCTCGCGCCTAGACCGGCCGAGGTTTTCACCATCCCCACGTGCCCGGTCAGCATGACGTCAGTCGCATAACCATGACGTTATATACACGGCGTAGCAGCGCGCGCCAACCGCAGCCAGCGTGTCAGCTACATCACAGGAGCCCCGACGTCGGCAGCTTGGGGCTAGGAGCAGATGATGTCATGCTGGCCCACTCTGGGCTTTCTCGTGTGGGCAAAGATTAAAATGGATTTAAAATATGTCATACTGAATGGTTACTGTTGAAACTTGCTAGGAGATATCTTCTGATAAAAAGGAAGCATTTTACATAGTTATCTCAGGCTTTAAATTTCGTGTCACTACTCCTTTAAGTGCTCACTCTGTGAAAAAGCGCTGTTGTTGTTGCCCGGTCAAGAAAATGGCCATCGTTGTAAAGAGCAAAGAAATAAAAAAAAATGTGTGATCAGGTGGGATTTGAACCTAGGTCTCCAGAGTAGCAGCCCAATGCTCAATCAACTGTGCTATCCCAGCACATTGTGAGTGGTGGAACAAAAGCTGTCGTTGTTGGTCCTCTCTTCGTAGCAAGTGCATATTTAGGGGACTGCCCAGTAACTGAGAGCTTTGAGGGGCCAATCTTGCCACTGCACAAAATTTGTAAAACTGGGAATTTAAACATAAAAGTTGTAAAAAAAGTTGTAAACTAAACGTAAAGGTTGTGATGTTTGGACGTGATGGCAGGTGAGTGGAAAAAGTGTACGCCAGCCACGCAAAACCCCGATTCTAGGGTGGCTGTGGCGTGTGCCAGTCTGCTTGCTGGCGTAATTTGTGCCGTGGGACGAAGAAACGAAAGCGAAGAAACACAGACAAACACAACAGTGTAGCAGAAAAAGAGCCGATTGAAGTAATTTGTGCCGAAAGACAAAAATGAAAGCAAGGAAAGAGACGCAGATACGATGTAGCAGTAATGAAGTTGTTCATAATAAGTATCACCGGGCTTTTGCCTTCAAAGCACATAAGCAGCCTTAAGGCGCCCCGAGGAGTTTTTCTTTTTTGTTGGGAGGTCTGCATGGGCATTGGTGGACCCAAAGTGTAGTTTGTCCCACATCTTAGCAAAACAAGACTAGTATTCTAGACAAAGCCATTGACAGGGAGTCAGCACTGTCCAACATAAGGCTAGTGGTCTTTTCACCTATGGCTTTGCCAGCCTTGCATCTCCTGTGAGGAGCAAAAGGCACTTCAGAGGCAGATGCTGTGGCATCATTATGGCAGGGGCCTGCTTAATAACAAAGGATGGTAGGGCGCTTGTCGTGTGTGTGCAGGAGCCGGACTGAAGTTGCCCTGAGCACCTAAAGTGAGAATGGAAGAATGATGACGCCTACTGCATGGGGTTTTAGTAGCCTTTTCTTTTTACTCTTAGTTGTGCCTCCTTTCCCTTTCTCTTTTCACCACTTTGTACCACCACCTCCGGAATGACGGCGGCCCGACATCGGAGCAGACGTTTACTCCTCCTCCTTCCTCTTCCTTCCTCCTTTGTGGTGCAGGTTCTACGCGGGGCTGGCATCGAGGTGAGCGTGTATGTGTGCCTGTCGGTGCTGCTGCCCGTGATGGTGCTGTACAACTTCATCCGGAGCCTGCGCATGCTGGCCCTGGCCTCGACGGCGGCCAACCTGCTGCAGACCACGGGCATGGTGCTCATCTTCTACAACCTGCTCCAGGACATGCCTGCCATATCGGAGAGGCCCCTGCACCTCGGCTGGAGCCGCCTGCCCATCTACTTCGGCACCGTCATCTACGCCTTCGAGGGCATCGGCATTGTGAGTGGGGCACAGAATCGCGCTGGGCGAGGGTGGCCTGAATGCAGAGAGGGGCAGGCCCCCCATTAAGAAGTGGAACGTGGCGTCGCATGCGCTGCTTACTAGGTTTTAGCTTCGGAGTTATGTTACTCATGTTACTTATGTTACTTATGTCACATTACTTATATAACTCATGTTGTGTTACTTATGTTACTTCAGAGGTATGTTACCCATACCTCTGAATTAGCAGTGCAGCAGGTGTGGAGAACACCTACTCATGATCCACATTTTAATTCGATGTAAGGCACTAGACAGAACACGGCACAAATACTTCCCCCATCTCTACAAACATTCCCCACTCTGCCCATCACTCTTTTTGTCCGAGGATCCCATGTTTTCTGTCAAATGCGTTCTTAAGTATTTTGCAGAAATTAAATTTCTATACCACATTTGATACTATGCATTATTACAACCTGGCCCTTTACACCAGCTGTCCTTGATTGATTTTACTTTTGTTCTTAGTCACCGGTTTTAGTATCTGCCGTTTCATCTCTCTTATCTGACCGCTCTCTTGGCACTCCCTTGCCCTAGTTGGCCTTGTGCCATTATCATCCAGCCATCATCGTCTTGAATCAGCTGTTAGTATTGGGAGCCGGGCATTTGTGGTGGAAGTGCCGTGCATTCGAGAGTGCTCCTTATACTGGACTGTTATGACTTGCACAATATGCCGTAACCTTCCATTTCCCCTCCTCCTGTTATAATATGGGCCCAAATTTAATACTAGACAGTTTCAACTGGAGCAGTAAATACCATAACTCCGTGTATTGAATGAACTCAGATGTAATACGAGAGGAAATTGTGATGGGCATCTACAAGGGTCAGTGAGCCAGAAAGGGGACACAGCCATCACTGTGGTTGAGAGGTGCAGGATGAGAACTTGAGGAAGGATCTGCCCTGTGCACAGACACCAAACAGGCACCACACATATAAAGAAAACAAAGTAAAAAGTTGCCCAAGTCCTTGCATACTGCAAATGTGGTTCAACAGTAAAGCCAAATGAGTGCAAACCATAAATCGCAATGGTTTGTAATTTGCAGTTCACCATAGTGCTAGGACTAGAGCTTTGTCCGACCAGACAGACGAACATGGGGCTGTCTGTTTCATGGTGGCTTTGACGTGCAACTGGAATTCCATGCGACTGGTGGTCTGATGTTACTTGTGTAAAAGCTGCGACTAATGGTCATTCACATATCAGGGGAGATAAGACATCCCACAGTTATGTAGCCATTTGAGCAGTTCGTCATAGTTGTTTCAGGGTAGTTTCAATAAAACACTAATTGCAACTTTTTCTGTGATTGTACTCTACCTGTAGAAGCCCGTGTCTTGGTGGCAGATGGGAATTACAAGCTGTTTCAACTATGCATTGAACTAATGAGCGTTGACGTAATGATAGTGGTGTCCTAGTGGCCAATTGCACTATAATTCCTTCCAAGATGTCTTTATCAGATTGAAAGCTACATATTATCTGCGAAAAAGTTGGCTTTGCCACAAAGTGTATTCTGTCGACTACTGTTCTGTGCATGGACAGACACAAATAAGTCCCATCACCTAAGTCATATACGGCTTCGCTGTTAAAAACCTTACCATTTTAAAGGCTGAACCTGTGCGAACACTGCGGGAAGGCATCAGTTAAGATTTGCAAGAACACCTCTTACTACGAGAAAGCATCAGCAGGATTTGCGCGGGCCTGGTGCTCTCCTTCATCACTGCATGCACCGTGATACGAGCATTGCCAACACACTCCTCATGCCAGCAGAAAAGTACCTCCTATAAACTATGAATATGAACTACTACTGCACAAGTGCAGTCACAGCTTGAAATATCTGTGGTTGAAAGTAACAGGCTCATTGCCAGAGGCTTCCTTTTGTTTGTTGTCTTTGCGGTGTAACTTCTTCAGGATATTAGCTTGCGGGTAGTGGTTGAAGTAAGCAACTAATGTTGCTGCTGAAGATGCTTGCAGCTTCAGCTTGTCTCGAGTGTAATCATAGCTGTGAGGGCCAGTGTACGAGTGTGGCCGTTCGACTTCAGGTGCTGCCCCTGGAAAACGAGATGAAGACTCCGGCGGACTTTGGAGGCGCCAACGGCGTGTTGAACACGGGCATGATCATTGTGGTCTGCCTGTACACCGCCATTGGCTTTTTTGGCTTCCTCAAGTACGGCAGCGACGTCAAGGGCAGCATTACGCTCAACTTCCCCCCCACGCCGTAAGTGCTTTTTTTGCAAGTGGCTTTGTGCTTTGTTCAAAAAACATTTGAGAAGGCATCCCGAACCGGGCTCCGGCGCCCCCGTCGTGCGTGGTAGCGTGGTGAAGAGTGGCCAGCAAAAGTTGCTGCCTTGGTGATGACGACAAGAAGCCGAAGGCAAACCTAACTATTTTACTGCATGGCGAGAGATGAGCTGTGAGCAATACAGGAGCAATACCCTTCCGGGCGAGGTTACAGTACAGGAATCGAGCAAAGTGACAGCATTGATTCGCTACTCCAAAACGAATGTCAACTATCCGCTGAGAGGGCAGGTTTTATACAATCGTCGTAACGGCTCCGCGGCTTTTCCCGGTGATTTTCGCACACGGCGCGAATATAGTACAGACACACACGGCACTCTTTCGAGAGTTCGTGATGGTGGGCAGTAGCGGTGCCCGTTGAGTCTGAGAGAGAGCGATGGAGGCAAAAAGCAAAAACGCCTGTGTGCACAAGGTTTCGGTGCACGTTAAAGATCCCCAGGTGGTCAAAATTAATCCAGGGCCCTCCACTACGGCGCGCCTCATTGCCTGCGTGGCGCCGGCGTGTTAAACCCTACAATCAATCAATCAGTCAATCAATCGAGTCTGAGGGAGGGCATAGAGGAGATCTCGGCTGCGACATCTGCCCGCCGAGACAAGTTGCTGCACGAAGTGTTTGCTACCACCCAAGTTTCAATCACGCCGACAGCGAGGCGCCCGCGATCCAGCCATTCCCAGGCACGTTGCGACTTGTCCGAGGCAGTTTTCTTACACACCGGGGGACTTTGCAAAACTTGCAGCAAGCGCGAACATGCGGCGCGCAAAATCGTAACAGTTTGTATAAAGCATTCATATGCCACTAGTGGGGCATATGAATAAAGCATTCATATGCCACAAATGCTTGCTGGAACGATGGAACCCAAGAAGCGTGAGTGAACTCGAACGAAGGACTAAGCGGTGGCATGCGGCGGCCCCGCCAGAGATGATTAGGCTTACCACCGTGTAGGATATTTGATGGGCGCTTTCGTAAGCGGCGCGTGTGAGTTTTACAGTGAAAATTTCATCCTCGTTATCCGCTTTTTTTTTTCTCGCATGCCCCTCGCGTTTTCTCCTCGGGTTGCGTTTCAGCGAGCAGTTAGAAGCGGTCGCGGGAGCTACCCGCATCCCGCGGGTGGTGTCTGCGGCTGCTTCAGCGCGCCTGTGGCTCGCGAGGTGCATTTTTGCGTGCAGAAAACGTTCCATGCGGTTCACGCTCATGCCCGCATAGACGATTAAGCTCCGACAGAAACAGTGCGCTAGCCGTGTATGCACGCCATGCAGTTTGTAGGCAAGGAGCTTGCTCACGGACTCCGTGGCTCGCGGCATCCGCAGCATTGGGCGGCCCGTGTCGCCGTTCACGTTTTATTGAGACTCCATTTTGGCGCTTGCATCTCTCAAAATCTACTTCGTTACATTGAAATTTCGGCAAACGGGACTTGGTTACACAGGGGGTGAAAATACATGGTGCGTATACACTTGAAGCTACGAAAAGTTCCGTGGTTCATTACATCGAGGGTTTCGTTACATTGAAGTTCGTTAAATTGAGGTTTAACTGTATGCCAGGTTATTTGAGTCGGACCCTAGCGTCAATGCTCAAGTCACACTTGAGCATTGCTTCTTGAAGTTTCACCCGAGCCGAAACTGCTTGGTATAAGCAAAGGCTAAAACAAGCACCCGCAGCATGCTGTAGGCAGCTTACTTTTGACGGTATAATAGTACTGTCGCGAACGCGACAGAGAGACGAGCCAAGACACGTCTGAATGCTACGCCACCACAGTACTAAACACACTAAAATTACTGTAAGCTCATTTTGCTTTGTGAGTTTCTAGCTAATCTTGTGTTTACTTGTATCCAGGCCAACCGCGACTCGAAGCTGTTACACAGAGTGGAAAAGGTCCAAAATAAAAGAACAAAAATATCCTTTGGTGTGTAGGCTGAACTGAAAAAACAACGCAGCATGAACGGTTTGAAAATTTTTGGCAATACATAACAGCGGGAGCATATCTGCCATAGCTGACTTGCATGCAAGAACCATCGTCTGCCGTTGCTTTGTGTAAGCATCTGTCACGTCTTAGTCCTATTCCTCACGAGGGAACATGATGATTCCCTCCCTGCGCCGCGGATACCGCAGAACAATGGGAAGAGACGGAACGAAATAAAATGAAACACCCATCAAACACACACGATGATTCCCTCCTCGTGCTGTGAATACCACAGAATAACAGGAAAAGGCAACAATCAAACACACACAATGATTCTCTTCCTGCACCGCGGATACCGCAGAAGAAAGGGCAGGATGCCAGGCGGGCTCATCTGAGTCTTTCTGCACCTGCTTTACCCATCTGGGTAGGACCAGTTGGGCCAGTGTATGGGGTGCCCTCCTCGAGAGAGGGGGCATCGGTGAGTGGCGCCACCACACCTCCGAAGCTTCCATGCGCAAGTTGTGAGCTAACCATCATGGTGAGCTAACCATCATGGCGCTGAAAGGCCACGGATAGTGGTCGTTAACGGTGCCGTCCAGCGACGTGGTCGACCGCTGGATGTATAGTAGACCTTGCTGTGCTGACCAGGGTTACCGCGTAGTAGACTCTGCACCCTAGCGCCCTGATGATACAAATGACATATGACGGCGGCACAGCCGTTTCGACCGCGCCTGTCGAATAAGTGGTGCGAACCATTCTGCACACTATTCAAACAAAAACATGTAAGATGCTTAACCCGAAGAGGGCGTGTTGCCTAGCGGCTTGATCCCTAGCGCATTGACCTGGCAAGTTCGAAAGGCGCATAGCGGCCATGTGCACGGGTTGCCTAACAAGCATGTGTGCATGTGCGCTCGTGGATGGACGCAAGTGCATTCGCATATTCCAGTTGCATGTACGTTTGCACACATGCATGTATGCACGCGAACGTATACGAGCACGTTGTGTACACAATACATTTCTGTCGACGTGGTTTAGTTTTTCACCCAGTTTTAATGCACAGCTATTAGGAAGTGTACTCTCACCAACATTGACAGCAACAGAGAGGAGGAGGCAAGTGGGCGTACTTGCCAGGCTTTTTTTGTCAGTGCATACCGTATTTACTCGCGTAATCCTCGCACCCCTAGTGTGAGCCACCAAAACTTGGATTTTTTGGTTCCTCGCATAATCCTCGCACCCCCAACTTTGCAGCGGCGAAAGTTGCCTGCTCGCAAAACCTGCATGGTGCACGCGCTCTCCAACGCGCGCCCTCCCCTGCCGCCTCTCCGTTCGCCGGAGAGCGCTGTGTATCCAAGGCCATCCAGGCGCCCTAACAACCTGCATGGCTACTCCCTAACAGGCGCCCTAACACGCTACTCACACTGTCCTTGAGCCGGTTTCGCGCATGTTTCGCGAGCACGCAACTAGACGGTGTTCGCGCAGCCCGCTGTCGTGTCGTCGTGTCGCCATCGTGGTCCCATCGTTCAGCGGCAGCAGTCAGTGAGTCACTCGCGTCAGTGCTGGATAGCTCGCTGCCATTTTGAGAACTTTTTGATCTCTTTGTTTTGTGCTTGGTGCCGCTTCGCCATGGGGAGGAACGCCAGATACACTGCCGCTTTCAAATTGAAAGCGAAAGAGTACGCAATCGAACACGGCAAACGTGCCGCAGGCAGGCACTTCGGCGTCACCGACTTCAGCGTGCGTTACTGGAGTAGGGCACGCACATGCAACGACGAGATAGGGCGCGCACCAGAAAGCAAAGGCGGCAATTTTATGATCGCTGATCGACGGGAGACTGTTTACGATGTAAATAATAAAATAAAAAGAAATAGCTGCTGTTGGCAACACTGAGCTTACATATACAAAAAACGACCGCTACATTTAGCGGGATTTGCATAAGGCAAATTGGCAACACTGCACCGGATTTTTTTTCCCCACATAATTCTTGCACCCCTAACTTTGCATTGACTTTTCCGAAAAAAAAGTGCGAGGATTATGCGAGTAAATACGGTAAATGAAGTTCCCTTCACCATCGTTGGTGTAGGCTGTGGTGTATCCCGCCGTGTGTCACTCTTGCATGCTTACATAAACACCCGCTGTGGTTGAAGCGAAACGAGCTGACCTCTTGCTCCTCCGCTGTTGCGTGTGCCCCCTTGCAGGTTGAACGAGGTGATCCGGGTGATATTTGCCATCTCCATCTTCCTGTCGTACGCGCTGCAGTTGTACGTGCCGGTGCAGATCATCTGGCCGGCTGTGGTCAAGCGCTTTGGCCTGGACCAAGGCAAGCACTCGGCCCGCACAGTCCTCTTCTTCGAGTACCTGCTTCGCTCCCTGCTCGTCCTCATGACCTGTGAGTACCAGACACTCTTCATTCGAGGTATCTGTTAAGTGGAAGAGCTGGGAATTCTCGGGGAATTTGACGAGTGCAAAAAGAATCTGGGGAATCTCGGGGAATTTTCTGAACTTTTAAGATCTTGGTCAGGCAACATGAATGTTTGTCTTGCCCACAGTAAGCTAAAAATGTGCGTATGCACGTGTGCTAGATAGTACATGAGGCTGCGCTGTTTGCCCAGAGACTGGCGTGTTGCAACTCGCACACCATGACAATTTCTCATCTTCATTCCTGTGCCCAGGTATGAAATGCTCTGACAGGTGGCCGTTTTTCCCCTGTAGGATTAAGATGTAGACTGTGAATATCCCTCCCCGATGAATTATTAGTGCTCATTTTGGGGTGCTTTTGTTGTGTGAAGTAACTTTTTCCCTGGCCATTTTTGTCACTGCACAATCATCCGTGTGCCAAGCTTTTCACATGATGGGGTCCCATCTTATGACTGTATGCATGAACGTCATGCTATAGCAGCTAAGCAAAGCTGATAAAGTGCCGCAATGTACTGCCCGTATGCAAACACCGTTATGTAAAAAGTCTAATAAGATTAAACATGTCTGAACAAGGCCGATTAGGCGTCTGTCTCGGAGCTTCCTGTTAAAAATTGGTGGGAACTGTCCTTTACTGTGACTGGAGCTTTGCATACATGGCAATACCTTCGGGATGAGATTGCTGTCTGTCTAAAGGTAGGGCACTGGCATAAGCAAAGCTGTAAATGCCGAAGGCCACATAGATAGCAGGCGTCATGCCCTAGAGCTGAACTTTACCTAGGGGGCCAGGGGTGCACCATGTTCTAGGATAAAATCCTTGACCTCAAGAACCTGCACAAGGTTTGTAAGGAGGAGTCCGAAAACACCTAAGCACTTCTTGAATGTTCTGAATGTGAAACTGTTACTGCTCACTTGAACGCCTGAGACGCCTTGCTTCCGCACCGTGTTCTCGAAGGGTCCTGCTGATGCTTGGGATGAGTTGCTTTGTGTACACCTCTGCCTTGCACTTTCAAATGGCTTTAAAACCGGTCTCCTACGTGTTGCTGCCATGTGTTGGGGAGTTGACGACGATGGTGGATTTTGCTGCTTGTCTGCTTGCACGCTTGGCTCCGTTTTTCTGCTCCCGCACTTCATTTGCAGTGTACTGGCATGGGCGGCCTTAACTACTGGCGAGGCCTAGTGCATGCAGTAGAATGCCTCATGCTGTGGAATGATTCAAAGACACATAGTCTTAACAGCTGTTTTGCTGGCCCAGATGCGGACGCTACCTTTTTCGCTCAATCAGCCTTTTAGGGTTTTTGCAGTAATTGCACCTCAACAGTCTTAACAGCATTTGGGCCCTAATGCCACAGAAGAGCAGTACAGAGGGTGGGGTGGGGTTCCCGTGAAGGGAATTCGGGACGTATGGAGGGCAACATACTTGTCTTCCTTTGAGAAAATACGTTGAGCACAAAAGTGATGGGCTTCGACTTCAGAACGCTGCGGTAGCTTTTCTCAAATCTTTTTCAGGCGAGGCAGGATAAGGCTGGAAGTACGAGAGTTATGTTATATATAGGCAAGCGCATTGCCCTCTGTACATGTGTGTGGGCAGATTCTTTTGCTCAAGCCCGGCATATGCGGCATCCTTCGACGCGATTCCCCGAGCGGCTTCTGACCCACCCCTTCCCATGTGCAGTTGTGCTGGCAGTCGCTGTGCCCCGGCTGGACCTGTTCATCCCCTTGGTGGGAGCCCTGGCCAGCAGCAGCCTGGCCCTCATCCTGCCTCCCCTGCTGGAGCTGTTCACCCTGTGGGAAGGGGAGCAGGGAAAGCTGCTCTGGACTTGGCTCTGGCTCAAGAACATCTTCATCTCTGTGCTCGGCGTCCTGGGCTTTGTGACCGGCACGTTTGTCACCATTACTGAAATTGTTAAGACGTTCTCCCACCCCGGCAGCACGTGATGCTGGGGATTACACGCCCTGCCTTAGTCGACGGAGTAGGCACGTCACGGCTTACGGGGTTGAAGAACTGTACTCAATTCTTTCAGATTCGTGAAATGGCTCTTTTGTTATACGTGATTAAATGCGAATAGGATTTTTAAAAATTTATGTAGCCCTTACTGAGGTAATTCATGCTGTGCCCTTGAGATAAGCTGTATACTTGTCGGTTTCTTCTGTTTGTTTTAATGTTGCGCCGGTACTTGTTGTTTTGAATGAAGTTTTACTAGCCAGATGGAAACCTGCAACTCTAGAGTGAGAAATGAAGCGAACACACATAGGTTAACTAAATCCTGTCGAGTGTGGAGAGCCTTCTTATCATACGTCGTATATCTCATGAGCTTGCCAAGAATATGCCTTCATGGAGGCAGCTGCAAGAGAGGCATGCCCAGTTTGCGTGGGCTTCAGCCGATTACCTACACTGCGTGTAAACCTTTCAGCGCATGCAGTCTGTCGCATGGCTAGCTAGCTTCTTTAAGAGCTCGGCTGAGCACACACGCTTCAGGACTGGAAATTGCTCTCACATTTAGAAGTACAGCTCTGGCTGTCGTCGATAATCGAGTTGCATTTTACTTACTCAGCCAAATTTATGCTCTGCGTTTAGGATGTTTTAAGTTGTTGGCCAGTTTAATGCCACCCTTCTGCGAGTCATGCAATGGGTCGCAATGGCAGCTTACGTTATTGGTGTGCCATTGAAGTGACACAGTAGAACAGTCTTGAC
Organism: Haemaphysalis longicornis; assembly: GCF_048455015.1. NCBI lineage: Eukaryota > Metazoa > Arthropoda > Arachnida > Ixodida > Ixodidae > Haemaphysalis > Haemaphysalis longicornis. The sequence goes on from NW_027526335.1 coordinate 92,825,874, forward strand.
ACGAAGCTTAGCAATGCGTAGTCTGGCCACTTTGGTCAGTTTAGGGACCAAGAAAATTCCTGTAGACATCACGGCAACCTGTACATCCCAGTGGACATCCAAGGCATGGTGAAGAGTTCCTTGTTTAGTGGGGTTGTCTTGATGCTGTTCTTTATCTGCCTGCCCCATCGTCTTTCACTGTCATTCCAATTACATTCACTGTTCAACGGAGTATTCCTGAAAAACCTTGTGGCTCAATAGCAAAAATTTGCAACGGCGGCTTGCGTTTTGAGGAGCTATTTTGCCTTAGGTCATTGGTTATTGTTGCGCGACAGTGCCTCCTCTGCTTGGCGTTATCAGTCCTGTTCCGAAGGCTTTGAATGAACACAGTGTGCCTTAGGCCACACTCTACAGATTGGTTCTTGTTTTCATTTTTCGTGGTATGAACAAAATGTTAGCTATCTGGTCATTATTGGCATTTTCTTTTTTTCTTTTTGGCTTTTAAGTGGAGTAACCGCTCCCAGGCTAAATGCCAGAGGTTTGTGCAGTTGCTTTAACGTGGGCATTTTTATTTATTATTATTATTTTTCGATCCTGAACTCGTCATTCAAACAGTTTCAGTACGCTGGCAGTCAAATAAACGGCCGTGTTGTGCAATCTTTACAGTTTGAAGCTGCTGCCATCGCGTTCTTTTTTACGTTTTGTGTATACGGCATAATGATTACTCGAGAGATTTCCGTATTTTTATACGATACGCCTGTTCTGTTGGTAACGACTGGAAGAGGTGCTTTTGTATATATTGCTGTTTCTAGCTTTTTCCTAGTCTCATGCTCACTCCCTGTTTTATGTTATGTAATTTTCTGTTTTCTCGTGTCTTCTCGCTGTTCAATAAGCTGCCAGCCATGAGGTCCTGCACGGCAGGTGCGAAAATCCTTGTCACACAGCGGACTTTTTTCGTCATTCTAGTCTGGCGATTTTCAATGCTCTTTGCCAACTGTGCCTGTTTAATTGTGTGTGCGTTGTGTTCACATGGTGCCATGTCATCGTGCGAAATGGAACATCGCATTTGTAATCTTGTCGGCATGCGTGTGAAAAGTGGCTTTGTCTACAGCCCGACTTTGTGGCATACGTTGCTCTGTGCCTTTGGTGAGCCAAGCTCGTCTCGCGGTGTATTGAAGCCCTGTGTAAATGTGCATGTCTGTGATATTGCGGAGACATCCCTTTCTAAAAGAACCGAGACAATTGTGCCTTACAGTGCTTGTAGCGTGTTGTATAAGAGTTCAGATGTTTGGGAAGCCTTTTCTCTGGTCCACTTGATTCTGTCTTCTTGGAAGCCTCTTGCTCAATCTTTGCAGACATGCTATTTGGATGTATTTACCCTCTTTGATACGACTTCTCTCTATGTGCCTACGCAGGAATGGTTATTGTGATGAATTGAGAAAACACCGTAGTTTATGCCTTAATTAAGAATCTTATACCATGCGCTAGGCAAAATCTGGAACCTTTATGTACACTTGCCTTTATATATAGGGTACGTGCGGATTCCCTGAAGACATGAATTGAAGGTGGGTTGCAATTGCTCGTCGTAGTTACGTTTCATTAGGGCTGGTTGATTGTGTAGAGTTGTTGATCTTTAAAAGATTTGTTTGGGCTGCGAGTCATTATCTGTGTAACTTCTCACGTGCAAATCGAACAGTTTTGTAGAAAGTCCTTCTGCAGTGCCACTGAAGGCTGCAGCATATTTTGCCGTGTAGGGACCATGTTTTTCAATTTTACGAGAATGAAATGCGTGTAGAACGCATCTTTGAAATTATATGTACATACGTTGTTATTTGCCCTTGTATATGTATATTTATACACTTTAATAAATAATTGTTATGATGCAATGTGTAAATAAACTGAAATGAGACGTATTGTTCAGATTTGTCTCTGTTGTGCGTTCAGATTGTGCAGTGCAGGGTCTCTGCAGAAATATATAAACATTTGTTCATTGTTAACATAATTTTGACGATGCCATCTCTTCATTATGTCTATCCATGCTAGTATCATCATAGTAGTCTTACGTGTAAAGTTCGTCTGGGTGTTCATAGCGCTCTCAAAACAGTGTGTTAGCGCCCCCTCCATTTTCGTGACTGGCAAAGAGTATTCTTATCTGTGCCACTTAATGCGGATTCAGCAAAGTTTGATATCTTGTGGTTTTTCAACACACACTCCCTTTGCTGGGCATGTGTTCCTTTTATTGTAAATTTTCCGTTTAAAACGTTACTTTCATAGTTTTCAGCTTGGGCGAGATGAACGCATCACGTGCCACAGTATATGCTTGTGTGGCTTTCCATTAATCCAGTAGTTGCGAGTTGGCGCCATGTTGTCTCTTTCTTTGTCCCTTTATTGAGAGCGCTTTGAGCAACAAGATGAACTGCTACCAACTAGCCCGATTGTCCGTTCTATTGCCTTTAAAGGGTACTCCACAGCATGTACACTTGTGCTGCCGTGAAGTTACCAAAACAAAGTTACTTGGGAGGGGAACTATTGCAGTGTTAATTGTAATCAATTTTTCGCTAGACATTTCAGAAGCTGCTAGGCAAGCATTGCTGGCCTAATTGTCAATTTTTTACATTTTCAAATTGGCTGTTGCAGTCACACATCAAGTGTGACATAGGAAACCATTGTGGTGAGTAATTCCTGTGGCTTGTGAAAACAGGTAAGTTTTAAGAAACTGCATTAACTTTAACATCCCAAGGCATATTGTTTATTATTTAGTCTTAGTGTCTCCTATGGGATGCTTTTTCCAGATACTTTTTTGGGACTATCCAGGATTACCTTAATAGTGTTTATCTCATTTCACAGCTAGACCGCCTAGGAACCGTGACCGCGTACTTACCTTGTGTTATATGCAATTATGTTGGCTACTTCATGTCATTGCTACCTTGTAAATAGCTTTCCTTGTGTTCACGTTGCTTGCATCTCATTCAAGTTGTCTCTTCTCCTTTAATCTTACTGCAATGTAAGATTACCCGCCGCGGTGGCTCAGTGGCTAAGGCGTTGCGCTGCTGAGCACGAGGTCGCGGGTTCGATTCCCGGCCGCGGTGGCCGCTTTTCTGATGGAGGCGAAAAGCAAAAACGCCCGTGTGTACGAGATTTCGGCGCACGATAAAGATCCCCAGGTGGTCAAAATTAATCCGGAGCCCTCCACTACGGCGCGCCTCATCGTCTGCGTTGCGTCGGCGCGTTAAACCCTACAATCAATCAATCAATCAAGCAATGTAAGATTAAGATTTTTGCTCTGCAAGGGGAGCTCTGCGGCCGCTTCATTAACCGCGCAAGATTTTTTTCCCTAGTGGGTACAAGTCGGGCACTTCCTGCATGCACCCAGCGCCATATACTGGTTTGTTTAGAACACTCCTATTCTTGTATGCAATTGTTAAAGGAACTCCACTGTTCAGCTTCAGTAGCCGCGGGGGTGGAATAGTGGGTCTTGGAGCGAATGCCCTGGGTTCGAGCCCCACCAATGTCGAAATTTTTTTCAACCCCGAAATTATTTTTAGAGTAACATGTTTTCTTAGCTCGATTATGCACATTCTTTCTTATACGAGAGGGATTTGGTATGCTTTAGGGTGGTTGAGAAGTGTAACTCGGCATAGCTAACTTTCTGTATTGTACCGGAAGTGCCTGGCTGGTACCTACCTATCTTGGAACGGAATATCGCATCAAGTGCAAGGGCCCTTCATTATCATCATGAGCAGCTGCATTCAGCAGCAGCAGCGCATGGGAGAGAGCATTTTCAGTGCCATTTGAAAGTGGACATCATAATGTCACATGACAGACAGCTCCTGGTGACGTCACTTGGGGGCGCCATGTTTAACCTTTGCATAAAGAGAGACAGCAGAGTGGTCCCCGGTGTGGTATCCTGTAAGCGAGCAATGCCGCTTAGGCACTGGTATTTTCTCTCTCAGAACCACACAGAGTGTTGCTTTCTTCATGATGTGGAGTTTGTTCTGTGAGCACATTCAATCGGTAAAAGGACATGGCTGAGCTCGGGCCGTCTTCACACGCAGCAATACATATGATTGTAAATTAAGGTTCAGCAAATGCTGTGGAAATAGCTGCATGAACTGATGATGATGGTGAACGTTGGTTTGGGTACATGCGCTCCGAAGAGGAACTGTCGGAACTGGCCGGCATGCGTGCTTTTGATGTTGGGGGTGTCTGCCAGACGCCCCCAACCCGGCTTGCATGACAAATCGCCCCGGATTGAACGGGAAATCGCCCCTATGGAAATGGGCGGCTGCAAAAACGCAGGAATTTTTTTTTTTTGCCTTCATCATAAAGACGGAACTCCAGAAAAAAAAGTGGGTCAATAAAACAACAACAAAAATTAGTAGTGGCTCAGCTCGGCTATGCCATAAGCTTCAGCTGGTTATTCTTAGCTTTGCTGGTTGTCTAGGATTAGCTTGATTATCATGCTTATACTGCTGCTTCAATGACACACACACGGTATATGCATTATGTGACACGTATATCTATCAAGCGGCTCCGGCGCAGCGTCACCAATCGCGCCAGAGCTAAGCTGGTTCCACAGGCGCACGCCGGTGTGTCTGCGACGCACGAGGGTTCCACACCCCACCACCCCTCGCATGATCAAGTGGACCGGGCCGCCACGTGCGGAGCGGAGGTCGGCGAAGACGCTGGGCGCGTGGGGTGTGGTTCCACAGGCGCATGCCGGTGTTGCTGTGACGCACGAGCCATCGGTTCCACACCCGGCTACCCATCGCATGATCATCAAGTGGACCGGGCCACCACGTGCGGAACGGAGGTAGGCGAAGACGCTACGCGCGTGGGGTGTGATTCCACAGGCGCATGCCGGTGTTGCTGCGACAAGCCATCGGTTCCACACCCGGCCACCCCTCGCATGATCATCAAGTGGACCGGGCCGCCACGTGCGGAACGGAGGTCGGCGAAGACGCTGGGCGCGTGGGGTGTGGTTCCACAGGCGCATGCCGGTGTTGCTGCGACGCACGAGCCATCGGTTCCACACCCGGTCACCCCTCGCATTGACCAAGTGGACCGGGCCGCCATGTGCCTAACGGAGGTCGGCGAAGACGCTGGGCGCGTGGGGTGTGTGAGAGACACCGGGCAGCGAGCAACGTTCTGTGCACAGTGTGACGTCACTGCTCCTCGCGCATGCGCAGCACGGATCTCAAGAGGCACGCGAAACTGCTCAACCTCGGCCAGTGTCGCTCACGCTACAAAACTGGGGAAGCTTGCACTGAGTCGCGCAAGGCTTGAACCATAGCGAAGCTGCAGAATTTCTTTCTAAGTGAACAGTGGAGGACACATCATGCATTTGCGGAAGTTTAATTTTTTTATATGTTCTGTCGTCGCTTTTGCACTGTGCTAGTAGCAACCGCGCGGCGGCTCGCCCGGTGGCCCCCTCCACCACCACCGGGATCCCCCCCGGCTCAGCGGCACCGAGGGACGGAGAACCGCAAGGCGATGACGGCTGCCAGGACATCGAACAGCAGGAGCCCCTCGTCGAGTATGCCGAGGTCCTGCGCTGGTATCGGCTCAAACGTCGGACTATGCCGCAACCCCACCCGGGACTGACGAGGGCGCAGGCAGTGCTCTTCCGGCAGTTGCAGACCAGATCGGTAATCACGCCGGCGCTCGCGCGCCACGTGTGCCCAGACATTTATGAAAGTGACGTGTGCAGTGTGTGCGCGAGTGCCAGAGCAACTCTGACCCACATCCTATGGGACTGTTCTCGCTACCCAACGGAAGCGGCCGCGCCACAGGGGCGGCTGCCGGATCCCATCGCACGAGCGGTTGCATCGTCGGACCTGACGGAGCAGCTGCAAGCCGTCCAGCAGCTCGAGGCGGCTCTCGCCAGGCAGAAGACCGGGGAGGCACCGACGAAGGGCTCGAGGGGACATCCCCGAAGGCCCCTCGCGCGCCGAACTGGCGGACGCCTGCGGGGCAATGCTTCGAGGACGCCCTAGGCAGCGTCGAGAGACGGGCTGGCTCCGCGGAGCCTTTGCTCGTCCCTCCTGCAGGCGAACATTCAATAAAGTCTTTTCTCTCTCTCTCTCTAGCCATCATCGTGTTCCTCATGGGAACCATTACACGGAGTAGGCAAGTGTTCTGCTAACAGCACGGCATGCCACTCGGCACGCGGCTTCTTCCACGGGCATGCGTACTTTCCGCGGCCACCCCATGTCGAGAACTGGCGAAGCTGCAGGATTTCTTTCTGTGTGAGCAGTGAAGGACACATCACCACTGCGCGAGCGGGGAGAGAGAAAGAGAGAGAGACAGCTTTATTACACAATAATGAGAGAGTAGCTCCTCGGTCAACAGCCCTGGGTATTCCCACAAACTCGTCCACAACAAAATTACTACAAATGGCAGTCCACAACACAGTAGCCGAGCTTATAGAAGCCCACCTGTCCAATCAAAGGGTCCGCCTTAGCCATACCAAGGCGGGCAGAAGCGTCCTCCGCAAGATCGGATGGCAGCAATCCCACTATACCTGTCACGGCCAATTACCCGAAGAGTGGACTGAGAAGATGGAAAGCAAACCATTACCGCGCAACATGAACCCCACAAGGCACGCCGGACGGTGCGACGCCCGGGCCAGAGCCCTCTCCAGGACCCTGGAGGAAGACGACACTGTCCTCTACACAGACGCCTCCCTGCCCAAACACTCCACAAGGGCAACGGTCGCGGTCACCGGGTTGGACAAGCTGGTCACCTGCGCATCGATCAACACTCCATCTTCAGAGGAAGCAGAAGAAGTGGCGATAGCCCTCGCACTCCTGCAACCTAACGTCACCAAGATCGTTACGGACTCACAAGCTGCGTACAAGAACTACAGATCTGGCTGAGTGTCCCTTGCGGCTCTAAAACTCCTCGAAAAAGCTAGGCCTCCTAAACAAAAGATCGAATTAGTTTGGGTCCCGGCCCACTCCTCTGTTGAGGGCAACGAATATGCTCATCAACAGGCCCGAGCGCTGAACTCCCGGGCCACCGAGGAGGAGGGAAGGGGATGGCAACCCATCACCAGCTACACAGATATAGTCAAATATTACAGGGACGGTAGGAAGACATTCCCACACCCCCACCACTCCTTGACTAGAGCAGAACAAGCAATATACAGGCAAATACAGGCAGGCTCCTTTCCTCACCCCTGCCTCCAGAATAAAATGTACCCTGAAATCTACAAGAACAGATGCCCTCACTGCAATCTACTAGGCACTCTCCAGCACGTCATAGGAGAGTGCAATTTCTCCAAAGACCGCCCCCCACCTATACCCATAAGTAATTCGCCTACTATCCTCACCGTTGACGAGCGATGGGAGATCTTGCTATCCAGCCCCGCCCTGGAAGACCAGCTCCGACTGATCCACAGGGGCCAGGCGGCCCTGGAAGCATATAGAACCCGTGAAGAGGGAGCCACCCCATCGGGCGCTTAATGCGCTCTGTCTGACAATAAAAGTTGTTTCCTCCTCCTCCTCCCATGTGCTGCCCATTTAAGCTGCCATAGCCTGGTCACAAGCAGGAACTGGCCCTCGGGTCGACTGACAGCTGGACAGCAGTCTCCCACTGCTCAGGGCAAGGGGACGCTTTCAGGGGCAGAAGGTCTGAGCTTTTTTTTTTTTTTTTGCGCAGTTGAACGTTATGCGTTTCAGAGTTCCACGTTCCTGGCAGAATTTACATATAGCTGAGTATTGTATGGTAAAGAGTGAAAACAAACAAGCTGGGTGGGGAAAAGTGTCTCCTTTAATCTGTCTGAGTGTGATTTCTTGCCTTTTGGTCAGAGATTTGTGAGGAATGGGGAATGTCTATCTCGTGGTTCGATAGATATCGGGTGATTTTCGGTAGGGGAGAAGAGGTACGGAAATGCTCCCGGTCTCAGCAGCTCGGTGAGAGAGGTCTCAAGCCTGCCAATGAGCAAAATTACTGCCCGTCAATGCAGAGTGGGCGGAAGTCCAGGCCGATGGGAAGGCGGATGTTGTTTTGGAAGTCGCAGTGTGGCGGGGGCCACCTGTCCCGACAGGAGCTTGTGGCAGGCGGCTTGTGAATTGGTCAGCATAATCTTGGAGGTGGCTTGGGTAAGGGTGACCGCAATAGCTAATGCTTCAGCGTCCACGGAGGAGGTTGTCCGGATTGAGGCACTGGTGATGAGAGGGTTCTTAGAGGCTGCCCCTGCCACCATAGTTTGGTTATCTGGGTAACTGGCCACAGATTACGTCGGATCGGCTGCTGTAAAGTTTTTCTTGGCCTTTGCTTCTGACTTCTCCACGACCAGGGTGGAGGTCCGGGTGCATATTTCTGGGAAGGGGGGGGGGGGGGGCACAAAGATGGACTGGCGCCAAGCATCGGGGATGGTGGCCACGTGGGTCTGGTCAGGGCATGACCATTGAACATTTCGAAGGACCGCACTGCCAATTGGTTTAGGCAAGTCGAACGCGTCGACTGGATTTCGTCAACACCTCAGCACCCACGACACGCCAGGGAGAGGCACGCGCTTACGAGCGCTCGGAATTTTCTCGCTGAAGCCACTGCGCGTGCAGGGGACGCTGGGTGGTCGCCGCGAGGAATGCGCTCACGAGCTCCCGGCATTTTCTTGGTATTTTTAACGCGTTTCGCTTTAGGCCAACTGCACTCAAAATTTCGACCTCTTGAAAACACTATTTCCGGTATAGTCTGCTGAAAAAGAAAGCAAGATGCAAAATACAACAGCTGAAATAAGCGCGTGGAAGCCACAAGCGGTCAGCAAAAGTCGGCGATTTTGAAACCGAAATCGAGGAGAGCGCGGCCATTAAAATGACATTCAGCAGCTTGGGAGCAAGCCTGTGCGCAAGCTTTACGCGCGCACGGGACAGCAAATGGGTGAAGCGTTCGCAGCAGAGCTCGACCAGACCGGTTCTCCAGCTGCGTGGCTGGCCAGAGGAACAAGCCCCCGTCACTTGGAGCGTCACAGGCGCGTCATGGCCGTTTATGCGATCCGCAGGCAGGTGCAGCGTGGTCTGCGGCGGAGTAGGGTGCCTGCGGCGGAGCTTGTAAACGCTTCTGACTGATTAACGAGGCGTTTCACGGGGCTATCACTCGTGTCCCAGCTGATTTGGGTACTCACTACGCATTAAAAATAAATTTGTTCGAGGTGAAATTTGAGTGCAGTTGGCCTTTAAGCGCCGCACATTACGGCCAGCTACAACAGTGCCGCTGTTAAAGCAATTGGCGCTGTTAAAACAGAGGGAAGTCCAGCGAAGCTGGCGCTCTGGTGGCATTTGCCATGTTGGTATTACGCTATATTGGGATTTGCTATGTTCAGTTATAAGGAGTGGCGTGATCTCTACGTCGCAGACTAAGGACACGCATGATCAGGGGGTAATAGAGACAATGACCGTTTATTAAAGCGCGGCTGCGCCAATCACGGCGCCGGCTGTATGGCGCCGCACAGGTGGCCGCTGAAAAGCGCGCAGTATTGCGCAATGTCAGGGGGGGGGGGGGAGAGAAAGACGCCGCGCGTGGCGGGGAGCATACACGACTCGGGAAAGATTCGGCGGCGGTGGAAAGGAGTATAAAGTGGAGCTGTAACAACACTCCCTCCGTAGAAAGCCATGCCTCACTGCTCAACACATAATGTGGGAAAGCAAGCCTACAAAAACCAAGCTTACGCCAGTCCCCTTAAAGTCGGCTTCACCTCTTCACACCAAAACATTGCTGAAAAGACATCTCAGCAATTGCAATATCAGCAGTCTTACATCAAAATATGGAGACACTGTGTCAGACGTTTCGCGCAAACCTGCCGCCAGTGGTCAAGGTACCTGCTTTGCCAACCAAAATGCGCAAAATTCCTCTGAAGGACCGATTTGGCATTTGCTCAAGCGTATGTACCATCGTATCAAGCGTATGTACCTAAACTCACTAAAATGTTTGGACACAGTTCACGCACTCACATTTATGGGCTCTTATGTGCCTGCCAAAAAAGCGAACACTAAGCAGCTGTCGCGCTGAGCTGTTTGAATGGTTGCAGAATATTGACAGGGCCACGATAACTCTTTCGTCGTGATTGCGTCGTAGTAACATTATCGTGCCTGAGGCTCATATCCGCGGCAAAGCCCCCAATGGCAAGAGATTGAAACACCGACGCCAGCTTAATTCTTAGAGCCAACGAACCCTATATTAGGATGGCCGCCCAGTTTAGCGGCACCTCAAGGCATACGTGGTATATATATATATATATATATATATATATATATATCATCATCAGCCTATCTACGCCCACTTCAAGACAAATTCCTCTCCCATTAATCTCCAATTACCCCGGTCCTGTGCTAACTGCGACCACTTTATCTGCGCAAACTTCTTGATCTCATCTGCCCTTCGAACTTTCTGCCGCCCCCTGCAACGCTTGCCTTCTCTAGGGATCCACTCTGTTGCCCTTAATGAACAACGGTTTTCTTGCCTTCGCATTACATGCCCTGCCCACGTCCATTTTTAATTTCTACTAATATGTCCTTAATACGCGTTTGTTCCCTCATCCACTCCGCTCTCTTCTTGCTCCTTAATGTTACATCTATCATCTTCCGCTCCATTGCCCTCTGAGTGGTTCTCAATTTAAGTTGAACCCTCTTAGTGAGCCTCCAAGTTTCTGCCCCGTAGGTGAGTACCGGTAAGATGCAGCTGTCATACACTTTCTTGAGGGGTCTGTCTGTCTGAAAAACTTTAATGCTGGTATATACAGGGAAGATGTTTGAGGTGGCCCGGAGGGCGCCACCTCTCACAATCACTAGGTGGGCTCCTCATTACAGAAGCCCATTGGCGATCGCCGCGGCTCGGGCTCGGTCGACCAGGGCCTTCTGGCTCACTAAGTCGGAGCAGCCGAGCAGGGCTGCCTCCCAGTCCTCCCGGGTGGGGTTGGGTTTTGGGGCGAGGTTCGGAGTTGATTGGCATGCCCACACCATGTGGAAGATGTCCGAATACTTCTCCGCACAGTACGGGCATTGTCCTGTATAGGCAGGATCAAAGTGTTTTAAAACTGCCGGGCACAGCAGTGTTTTGGTGTAAAGACGGAGGAGGGTGCGTTCCTCTGCCTTTGTAAGGCCCTTACAGGGCTTAGGATAAATTGCGTGGCCGAATAGGTATAATTCAGTAATTTCTCGAAAAGTGAGGGCCGGTTTGGGTTCGGGATCCATTTCGGAAGGGTCTGAAGACGTTGCTCGGAGAGTTAGCGCGCGGGCTGCGGCGTCTGCCGTTTCGTTGCCTTGAGGCCCATGTGAGCAGGAGCCCATACGATCGTTCGAGACGCGGGGGCCCCGAGATAGTCACTATTTTGAAGGATGCGATACGCGAAGTGATGAATGTACCCCTGTTCAATGTTTCTGCAGGCCCCTCTCGAATCGGTGATGATGACTCGGGACTCCTGGTCTGCGGCTGCTAGCGCGATGGCGACTTCCTCCGCGTGTGTTATGTGTTGAGCTCTGAATGTTAGGCCATTTACCGCGACGTTTTGGTGGACGACTGCGGCCGTGTACCACCCCCCATGGTGAGGGCCGGAAGCGTCCACGTAAAAGATTCCGTGCTTGTTCCCATAGTGGCGGGCCAGTGCCTCCGCCCGCGCCAGGCGCCTGCCACTGTGGTCGTCACGTGTCATGTTGGCCGGAAGAGGGCGCACGTGCAGGGCGTATCTCCAGACTTCGGGGATGCGTACGCGCTCTTCCGTTAGTGTTGTGTGGTGGATGTGTAGTCGGGCTAATAGGCGGCTTCCCGACGGCGTCTTTGAAAGTCTTTTATATTGATTAGTCAAGTGTGCCTCCCGGAGCTCCGCGAAAGTGTTTACCATCCCCAGGCCCATGAGGCGCTGGTTTGACGTGTTTATCGGGAGGTCGAGGGCACGCTTGTACATCTTTCTGAGAATCACTTCGAGGGCATTCTCGTCAAACTTGCGTAGGTGGAGGTAAGGAGTCGAGTAGAGGACTCGACTGATCACGAATGCATGCGCCAGCCGCAAGGCATCTTTGCACCGTAATCCCCCGCGTTGGTTAGAAACCCGGCGGACCATCCGGCCCACCTGGTCCCCCACCTTACGCAGTTTGGCTATTGTTGTATCTACCCGTCGATGTTTGTGGATAAAGAGGCCAAGTACTCTAATCTCATCGTGTTCGGGTATCGGGCCGCTGGCCAGGGAGAGTTTCATTGTGGTGGTGCATTTAGGCGACGGGCGAATGTGCACAAATGCGGATTCGGACGGGGAGCATTGAAGGCCGCAGCGGCGGGCGTAGGCGTCCACAATTTCCGCCGCTTGCTGCAGGTTGGCCTCAATGTCTCCAACCGATCCGTATTTGGCCCAGATGGTAATGTCGTCGGCGTACAGCGCATGCTGGACGCCTTCGACCTTCGCCAGCTGAGCCGGAAGTTTCATCATAGCCAGATTGAAAAGTAACGGCGAGAGGACCGCGCCCTGTGGGGTTCCTCTCGTTCCCAGTTGATAGGGGCCGTGTTCTTCGTCTTGTATTCGGATGAAAGATTGACGATCCGAGAGAAATTGCTTGATATACCGAAAGGTGTTATGTCCACAGTCGGTCTGGGAGAGATGTTGCAGGATAATTTCGTGTGTGACGTTGTCGAAAGCCCCCTTCAAGTCTAGGGCGAGTATTGCCTTATCGTTGAGGGGGTATTCGATAGGGTTGAGAATTTCTCGGTCGAGTTGAAGCAGAACATCCTGCGCGGACCGGTGCGGGCGGAAACCGAACATGGAAACCGAACATGGTGTCTGCGAATGCATTTTGGTTTTCCAGAAACAGAGACAGCCTGTCCCGCACCATGGTCTCCATCAGCTTTCCCGCACAAGACGTGAGGGAGATGGGGCGGAGGTTGTCCGTGTTTATGGCTTTGCCGGCTTTAGGAATGAAAGTTACCAGGGCGGTCTTCCATTCGATTGGGAGGGGTGCCTCACCAAGCCAGATCGAGTTGATGAACGCGAGGAGGGTCTCATAGGCGGGGTCGGGAAGATTGGCAAGCAGTTTCACAGTTACCTTGTCCCGGCCCGGTGCCGTTGCTCGTTTCATTTTAGCTAGGGACGCCTTCAGGTCATGCAGCTGGAACGGCTGATCAAGCTCCGCGTTCTCGGAACTGCATACGAGTACGCGGGCCCTCGGGGGTCCTGCTGAGTGCAAAGATACTGGTCGCGTAGCTTGCACGCTAATTTTGAGGTATCTCCGTTGAAGCTATGAATAGCTCGTAGGAGATGTTTTTGTGTCTCGGCGCGCGTTTGAGTCGGGTCAATTAGGGCGCGGAAGAGGCGCCACGTGATCCGGCTAGACATTTGTCTGGCCGCCGTGTTACAGCGGTCCACCCAGTTCGAGTCGGCGAGTTGGGCCGCGTACTCTGCCGCTCGCTGGGTGAGCTCTGCGATACGAATTTTAAGCTTTCTGTTATGTTTTTGGCGGCGCCATCTGCGGGAGAGGCTGTGCCGCGCCTCCCAGATATGCAGAAGGTGGGTGTCCACCTCCGGCGTTGCCTCTGAGAGCTGTATTTTAGTTTCCACCGAACGAAGGTGTGTAACCAATCCTTGTGCCCATGCGTGGTACCCTTGCTCGTGAATAGAGGCCGAATTGATGTAACTTTGCCGGAACTTATTCCAGTCGGGGAGCCGAGCTTGTGCGTGGGGCCGTGCCAATGGTTTAGTCCTTACAGTGGTCTTGATAAGGCAGTGGTCACTACCGAGGGTTTCCTCGGTGTTGGCCCATTCTGCGTGTGTAATATTTTTGGTAAAGGTAAGATCCGGACACGTATCCCGGGTCACGAAGTTACCCACCCGCGTTGGATATGCAGGGTCGGTGTGGAGAGTCAGGCCGCCAGCGTGGACGCAAGTTCCGCTAGCTTGCGTCCCCGCTTCTCCTCACGCACGTACCCCCAGAGAGTCCTGTGGGCGTTGAAATCGCCCACAATCACCAGGGGCTCCCTCCCCGCAGCCTTTAGAGCGCGGCTAAAAAGTGCTGCGAACGTTACATTTTTTAGTCGGGGGGGACAGTAGACGTTGAGTATGTGAAGTGGTACATCTTGTTTCTTAAACGGAAGAAGTGTCACCATCACATACGAATATTCAGTTTGAAGTTCCAAGTCGACTAAATTAGCTGTATAATTTTTATGCACACATACGCAGGAAGAGGGGTCCTGTTGGAAGGTTATGTAGTTTGTAAGGGTGGCGCCGCTCCCTGGCTCCTGGAGGGCAACCACCGCCGGAAGCGAGTCGAAAGTTGAAAGGAAAAGTCGCAGATTCGCCCGCTTTGCGCGGGAGCGGAAGCCTCGACAGTTCCACTGGACAATTTGAACAGGGGTGGTCGAATTGGTTCTTCGGGAGTGCCTGATCTTAGGGTTGCTCGCCATGGTCAGTTAGGTTTAGGCAGGATTGTAGCGACGCTGTTCCGGAGCCAGCACTCGCGGTGAGGGGGGTGTCCTCTATACCGGAGAGCGAGCAGCTGTCGTCATCATCTGCCTCTGTGAGGCGTCTAGAACCTTTGACAGGGCGGCCGGATACGTCCTTATAGGGACCGCCAGTCCTGCGCGAGGGGCGCAAGGAATGCGTAATTTGTTGGGCAATCATCGCAGGGATTGTCTCTTGCAATTTCGAGATGGTGTTGACCATAAGTGAGATTTGGTTTGCCATGGCGGCGAATCGAGCGTCTATGTCCCGGAATTGGGCGTCAAAACGGGCCTCGAATGCAGCCTCCGCGCTGTTGCCGCTTTCGGCGCCACGAGCTCTCTTTCTATCACCTCAGCCGCGGGAGGGGAGGTGGGAGAAGGAGACTGGTTGATTTTGGATTCCAATTCATTAATTTTCTTTAGCAGCATCTCGTTTTGGGCCCTGAGTGCTGCTATTTGATCTTGCTCAGCGCTCCGCGCCCTTGGGAGGGGAGTGAGAAGGGAGGAGGAGGAAGCAGCCCCACCCGAACCACTCACCCATGGCGTCCGTTTTTGACGACGTTTTTTTCGATGTTAGAGGTTTCCCGGCGAGGCTGGTCGTGGGGTGGCCCAAGATGGCGGCTTTTTTCCTTGGGCGTTATTTTCTTTTTCCCGCCCGTTTGGGCGGCTATCTTGGGTTTGCGGAATTTTGCCACACAGTCGCGAGAGTTGGTGACATGGGCGCCACCGCACACAGAACAACGGGGAACACAGTTGTGAGGGGCCCGCACCCCCTCCACTAGCGGAGCTTGGAGTCCGCAGAGTCCACACGTGTTCGGCTGCAGGTTTGGACATGCATCCGCTCGATGCCCGACGACCCCACACTGGATGCAGGCCGGGATAGTTTTGTAATAGGTTTGCACAGAGACGACCATGTTGTCATAATGCACGTAACGGGGCTTCTCCTTACCCGCGAAGGTGATGCGTGCCTTGTTTGATGTTCCGAATTTTCGGATTTCCACGATGGTGCCGGCACGCCAGCACACTCGATGTTGAAGAGTTTCCGTAGTATCCGTGTTACGGACCACGATCACTCCGCAGCACGTGTTGCCGCCGTCTTGCCTAAGGTAGCCATAAAGCGGGACCGATCCCTTCTCGGTATTTACAGCAAAGTCCCCGATGAGCCGGTCGGCCACCTTGATGTCCGGGGTATGCACGATTATGATGTTTCGGGTCTCGTGATGGCAGAACGGAGATGGCGCGGGCCCGTTCCGGCCCGAGGTACGCCGAGATGGCGGTGCCGTAGCCGGTTTCCGTGAACGCCTCGTGAAGAGAAACATGCTGCCTGGGCTTGATGACTATAACCAGAGTCCTTCAATGCTTTACTGGTCACGAAACTGCTCCGTAACTCAATGGGAGAGCTTCATATGCTGCGTTTGGCCGCCGCGCGGTGGCGCCACCCTCTCACTGAGGCCACTCCTCGGGCGGCGTTGCGCTGGCTCCAACGGCGGAGCCGCGGCGAGTTGTTTTTGTTTTGTGCGGGGAAAAAAATGTAACGTGCATTTCGCGCTCTTGTGATGCGACTTAAGTAGTGCAACGACGATGCCGAACATGTGTTGCGTCCCGGGATGTCGTTCCTTACAACGATACCACAGAAAATGTTTCCTTGTTCTCTTGACCGAGCGACGGGGAGCTGCGTGAGAAATGGAGGCGCGCCATTCCAAAGCAAGCAACGGGAGATTTCAGCTTCGATTACAAATTATGACTGTGTGGAAATTTAATTCACGGTGTGTGAGAATGGAAAAAGCAATGTACCCTTTTGAGAGCATCGTGGACCTAGAATTGTAGAAGGCTAACTTAAAACTGGATTTTTGTCATATCAGTCAGGTTGTAGCGGTGCTTTATTACCTGTTTGAAATCTTGTATTATGTTGGGCTCTGCTCGCGTGTAAAAAAGCTGTGGGATGTCCTTGTGCTTTTACTTTTCATATTTCCGTGAATTATCCCTTAGGGTTCGTTTTGTTTGTTTTGTAACCGCGCGTGGCCGATTCCAGTTTTTTTATCTGGTGTTTCAACCCGTTTGCTCTTTTTGTCGTACGTCCCGTCGGACAATGTTGTTTGATATGGAAAGGGTGCCACCTTGTCGCTAACTTGATTTTTTGTTTCTTCGACAATATTCTCGATCCTATTTTCATGTATCTGAAATTAATAACGTTCCAAGAGTAATGCATGCATAGCAAACGCCGTGCAACTCGATTTATTGACGTTCATGTGTGCACGTAACACTGCGGACTGCTTCTTCGACGTTTGTGTTTCATTCTAGTCTTCTGTAGAATTGGCGGTGAGATGTTTGAGTGGCGCCCCCTGGCTATGACGTCGGCTTAGGGACTCGCGCCGCTGTCGTCTGCTACACTCCGCTTGTGAGGGGCAGCAGTGCCTGTGCTAGAAATCGCCCGCTTTGTTGCTGTAGTGCGTTGAAAAGCGTATTTCTAGTGACTCAGTTATTTTGCCAGCTTCAGACGCATCTGAATAATTTCAAGTTGTATCCCCCCAAGTTTGCAACACACGAGGAGATAGAGAACAACTTTCTTCAGAGCATCGGCCAGAAGATCGTGTATAACTCGTCCTTTCTAGCTTATTCGCGAGGATCAGCGATCAGAGCTTCTCGATAAGTATTCAAAATGCGTAGGCTTCCCTGCAGTATTTTTTAAATGCTCTTATGAAGACTCAACAGTGTAATGCCACGTACCAAGCAGCGGCCCCTACACGTGCATCGCACAGCAGGAAAAAAAAGCGGCTTTCTTCTATTTCTTTCGTTGTTGTTGTCTTGAATCAGATTAATATTTCTTGCTTTTGTTTTTTCTGCGCAACGCATTAATTTTTCTGCGCCATCACAAACGTGATGGCGCAGAAAGGTTTTGGGATGTTTGGGAGACTCACAAAGATCGTGTAGATATTTCCTTCATGTTGTATGGCATACATTCCCTTCACAAATTGGCCTTCATTACGGCTGCGTGCAAGAATGTGTATATGCGCAGCGTGCTTTGTTTATTCACATGCAAATACAAAGAGAAGGTTTTTGCTACGCCACCGCAGTCGCGCCCTAGACAACGTTGTTCACAGTACTCGAAGGCGGCTTTTGTGCTCCGCATTTCTATGGTAATCACATCGTTATCATAACGAACTGACTCTCAACCCGAACAATGGTGACATGAATACGGTGTTGAAGGCATGATATACTCGCTAACTAACGCAATAAATAGTATACCTGCATATATTACAAGAATCGAAACCGAGGAATAATTCCAAGTAGCTCTTTATTATTTTCCAACCCTTCCAGGCGCAAAGAACAAATCCTATTCTACTCGGGATGACGTTCTATGAATTGAAGGAAATTATTTTTACTCTCTTGTCCTGGACTGAGGACCCAGCCCACTAACCAGCTCTATTTAATTGTTAAATAAAGTTTTCTCCTCCTCCTCCTAGTCCTCCTCCTCTTGAGTGCAGTTTTCCTATTACGCAATCCGAATATCGGGAAGATATGGTTGTGGAAAATGTACCGAAATATCCCTCCAAATCTGAACAAACATAGTGTTACTGTATATTTAATGTAGACGTGACTTGTTTTGCTCAATAAACGTACATACTGGTTAGATGCCTGGTATAAAATCAGCACGCGCCTATATACACAGTGGGTTATTTGGAACTCAACCTACAGTTTTTGCAGCCCATAGTGCATGTCGGCAAACTTTCATGCTTTGACAACGTTAAGTGATGTGACACAACACGTTCGAGCATTAGGCATGGTTGCAAAAACTGTTTTACCTTACATATGATCACCCGGAATCGTAATGCCTTCTGCTAAAGCCAACAGCCGTGAAGGCCTAGAATTTGTTTTGGTCTTCCATTTTCGCTGTTGTCGGTTATTAGCAGCTGACTGTTCCTTTTGTTCGAAAGATTGCTTAATTGAGAAGCTGACGCCTAGCTCCGACTCTTCGCGCTCCGCACAGGACCGGCTTCGCAAGGAATGGGGCGACGCCGGCAATGTTTCGTCCGTAGCGGTATCCAAAACTATACTTTAACTGACACCAGGAGCTAGTGTATGTGATTGTAAGCCTATTACTATGATAAAAAGTTACCCGGACGCCAATTCTGGTGCGGACAAGCATCAGACGTTGACCGAGCGCAAAGAAACAGCAGGGAGAGCGAGCTTGAGTGAAGCAGACGACAAATGCGAGAATCCCTAAGCCGACGTCACGGAGGCGCACTTCGCAGCGCCGCCTGTGTTCGCGCTCACCGCCAATAGGAGCTCGCTAGCTCGCTGCGTTCAGAAAAGCTTTGCGTCGTTCTTGGCTACGTGGCAATATTCTGTTTACTCCGTGTGCTCCACATCGCAGCGCGAAAAAATAAATTTTTGTACGCTGGACCACGCTCTTTTGTCTCCCTTCGTAACATTGAATTTTTGTTGCGTGTGATAAAATCAGTTTTATTGTTCTTTTTTCGCTTCCTGTTTTTGCAAGGATTGCAAAGCGTGGAAGCGGAAAGACACATGGTGCAACATATCTCTCCGTGTTTTGATCCTTCGCGTTTCTGTAGCGTTTTTAGATGTTCTCAGGTATGTACCCACTCATTGAGACGACAATACTATTGGGCTATCTCTTTTAGTGTTCTGTGCATTCCAGAGCAATCAACGGATTCATTAAGCGTAGTCTGAACGACGCGTACTTGGTTTCTTTCAGTTTTTTTTATTGTATTATCGATAGGCCCGCAGCAGTCCGTGACTGCACAGCTACCGTATGTGTGGTATTTGCAACTTTTGCTTTAAAAGAAGAAATATAGATTTAAAAATCCGAAAACACGACGGCGCAGCGCTTGTGCCAGAGCACGCAGAAGCCGTTGCCGTTCGCGGCCGAAGTTTACGCTAATTTACTACCAAAAATAAAACCCCATTGAAGGCAGGTGATGACTAGACTATTCATCGCTAACTACTACGAAAAAAAAAACACTTAATCAGCGCGCAGACACCAAAAGCAGTGAGCGTTTGCACGCCGAGAGCAGGCCAATACGTCGCGAAAGCGGCGGCTGGATGACCTTCGTGCGACGGTGGCGCCTGTAGTGGCGCGCGCGGTCCCTATATGAAACGAGCGCCGAAGTTTCGTGACCAGTAAAGCATTGAAGGACTCTGCTATAACGTAGTCTTCGGGAGCGGGTTTGGGCATTGGGCGCGGCTTCCACTTCGTGGACAGCTTTCCCTTGCTTCCCGTGGCGCGCGTCGCGGGAGCGTTCACTTTTCCGACCGACGAGCCGATGGCCGGGGCGACATCGGACGCCGTCATCTTGCCTTTGTCCTGGGAGTGGCGTTCAGCCGCTTGCAGTAAAGCTTGACTCCGAATTTTCGGAAAACCCATCGAATTTTGGTCACCGGTGGTGGGGACCGAGGTCCACGCCATCGTCTCAGGGTCGTAACCGCGTGTTTGGAGCGCGGAAGTTGCCATTTTGTCCTAGGAAGGCCGATTTCGCCCGGCCGGGCGTCGGCGTCGCCGCGGCGGCTCCCACGTGGTCGGTCGAAAAACGACTGTAAATTCGTAGAAAATGGGCCCACCTGGACGACTTCGGTATCCAGTTGCTCCGCTCGATGTTCCGGATCAATTGATGCCAGTTTTGCCTGGGTAGAATGATTTGGGCTGCGGCTCCAGCCGAAAATCGGCGGAGCCGATACACCACACGTTTGCTCACGTCGCGCGCTCGCAGCGCCCCCTCTCTTGAGGGGCAATGGTAGGCTGCCATTCATTATCTAAGAATGTCTGCCGAATGCACTCCACCCCATTCTGATCCTTCTCATTATCTCTGCCTCATGGTTGGGATCCGGGGTCACAACTTGGCCTAAGTAGATATATTCCCTTACCACTTCCACTACCTCGCCACCTATCTCAAACCGCTGTGCTGTCCCGAGGTTATTGATTATTACTTTGCCCACGGTCCTCCTCTGTTTGTCCAGTGCGGAAAGCATGCTTTGCAATTCGTCCCCGAGTTACTTAGCAAGGCAACGTCATCAGCAAATCTGAGGTTACTGAGGTATTCTCCATTAACCCGTACTCCCACCTGTTCCCAATCCAACGTTCTGAATGCTTCTTGTAAACATGCTGTGAATAACATTGGAGAGATTGTGTCTCCTTGTCTGACGCCCTTCCTTATAGGTACTTTACTGCTCTCCTTATGAAGGATGATGGTAGCTGTGGACCCATTGTAGATATCCTCTAGTATTCTTACATAATGATACCCCCTGGTAATGCCTGAATGACTGCTGAGGTTTCGCCTGAGTCAAATGCTTTCTCATAGTATACTCAGCGCACTTCTCTATCACCTGATTGATCGTTTGAATATGGTCCATTGTTGAATAGCCTTTACGGAACCGTGCTGGTTCTTTAGGTTGACTGAAATCTAAGGTTGCAGAAATTCTGTTAGCGATTACCTTGGTAAATACCTTGTAGACGACTGACAGTAAGCTGATCGGCCTGTAATTTTTCAAGTCCTTCATGTCAACTTTCTTATGGATTAGGATGATGTTCGCGTTCTTCCAAGATTCCGGTACACTTGCGGTCATTAGGCATTGCGTATACAGGTTTGCCAGTTTTTCAAGTACAATTTCTCTGTCATCCTTCAAGAGGTCTGCTGTTATCTGATCCTCGCCAGGTGCTTTGCCCCCTTTCATTTCTTTCAAAGCCTTCCTTACGTCTTCGGTCGTTACTGGTGGGATGTCTATCTCCTCTGAACTACTTTCTCGTTCGGCATTATCCTGGATGTCCCAGCTACTGTACAGATCCCTGTAGAACTCCTCGGGTACTGTGGCTATTTTATCACTATTTGTGATGACATTGCCTTGCTTGTCCCGGGGAGGCGCCGACGGAGGCCTCGAGGGGACATCCCCGAAGGCCCCTCGCGCGCCGAACTGGCGGACGCCTGCGGGGCAATGCTTCGAGGACGCCCTAGGCAGCGTCGAGAGACGGGGTGGCTCCGCGGAGCCTTTCGTCGTCCCTCCTGCAGGCGAAAATTCAATAAAGTCTTTTCTCTCTCTCTCTCTGCTTGTCTTGAAGTGCATACATCTGATTTTTCCCCACGCCAAGATGCCTCTTCACTGCTTTCAGGCTACCTCCGTTCTTTACACCGTATTCGATCCTCTCCATATTATACTTCCGTATGTCAGCTGTCTTACACTTATTGATTAACTTCGAAAGCTCCGCTAGTTCTATTCTGTCAGCTGGGGAGGAGATTGTCATGGTTTGCCGTTTTCTAATTAAATTTTTCGTCTCCTGGGAAAGTTCAGCCTTCGTGCCCCCGACGTCTACTGCACACTCTTTGATAATGCGTGTAAGGTGTTCGCTGGCTTCCTGTGTCGTAAACTCTGCTTCCTCGGTAAGAGCTGAATATCGGTTCTGCAGCGAGATCCTGATTTCTTCTGCTTTACGTCTTACTGTTAGCACATTGATCGGCTTCTTTCGTACTAGCTTGTTACGGTCCCTCCTCAAATCTAGCCTAATTCGAGATCTTACCATGCGGTGGTCACTACACCTTACCCTTCCGAGCCCTTCCACATCCCTCACGACGCCAGGGTTATCGCACAATATGAAGTCCATTTCATTTTTATGCTCCCCATTCGGGCTCCTCCACGTCCACTTCCGGCTCTCCCGTTTGCAGAAGAAGGTATTCATTATGCGTAAGTTATTCCGTTTGGCGAACTCGACTAGTAGGTCCCCCCTTCTACAGTCCAGACCATAGTTCCCAACTGCCTTGTCTGCAGCCTGGTTCTTGCCTACTTTAGCATTGAAATCCTCCATAACTACGGTATACTGTGTCTTTACTTTAGCCATTGCCGATTCCACATCTTCATAGAAGCGTTCCACTACCTGGTCGTCATGGCTGGATGTGGGCGCGTAGCCCTGTGAGTTTGTACCTCTTATTGAGCCTAATTACAAGACCTGCTTCCCTTTCGTTAATGCTATAGTATTTGTCTATGTTGCCAGCTATGCTTTTATTCACTAGACATCCCACTCCCAGTTCTGTTTTGTACACTATACCGCGGTAACATAGGACGTGTCCATTTTTCAGCACCGTGAAGGCTTCACCTGTCCTCCTAACCTCACTAAGCCCTATGAAACCCTATTTAATGCCTTTTAATTCCTCGAACAACACCTCTAGACTCGCTTCACTAGATAAAGTTCTCGTTGTAAACGTTGCCACGTTCAGGTTCCAATGGCGGCCTGTCGGGTCCAGGATCCTACCCGGCTGGCATGTCTTTCATATATTCATATATATATATATATATATATATATATATATATATATATATATATATGGGTAGACAGCCAAGGTGGTAGGTCATTTTATTCTTCTTGAAACAGATTTATTTTTATGAAAGAAAGTGGAGAAAAACATGCCCGCCGGGTGGGATCCGAACCCACGACCTCCAGAATGCGCGTCTGGTGCGATGACCACTGCGCTACCGGCGGGGCTAGAGCACTGCACGGGCCTGATTTTAAGGCCCGAGCCCGGCCCGAGCCCGCTTTGTGAAGCCCGAGCCCGACCCGGGCCCGTAACACCGAGCCCGGGCCCGGCCCGGGCCCGGGAATTCATAAGTGAGCCTAGCCCGGGCCCGGCCCGGGCCCGTCGTCTCAAGCCCAGGCCCGGCCCGGGCCCGTCGTCTCAATCCAAGGCCCGGCCTGGGCCCGTCGTCTCAAGCCCACGCCCAGCTCGGGCACGGTCTTTTTTTTTGAGCCTAGGGAGGGCCCGCATGTGTGTGACCAGGCCTGGTAGTAGACGTTGAAGAAAATTTCTTTATTATATTTGGTCGAGTGTCTTCGTAGCGGGAAATCAGATGGAGCATGTAGTCTGTACAAGCACGCCCTCAATTGTAACGCAAAAAATAAGATTTTAAAAGTACACGTAGTTTAGCTCACACAGTCTGCAGTTCACGCCACATGGGCGTAATAATAGCTCGTATTCTTACACGAGAGACACCATCACCTTTGATAACCAGACTCTTGGCAACTTCATGGGGTTGTTTCGGTCACAAGTTGGTATTAATGAAATTTCTTGCTCTCCATTTGAATCCACGAGTATGTGCGTGCGTTGAAATATTTTCCCTGTAGTGGTTGTTCAGCGTTGGCGCTTCTCTAGCACGCGAGTTTGATTTCCAGCCACGGCAGCCGCATTTAGATTGGTTCGACATCTAAAACACACGTACATAGACATAGGTGCACAGCTCCAGGGTGGCTTATTTAATTCCTTCCCCGCTAGGACATTCCTTGCAACCGTATCTTTGATATGTTATACACCAAAATATAAAATCTTGATGCAGTACATGAAATGTCATTAAAGTTACAGTATAGTAACTATGAGCCCTAGCAAAACACGTTTTTAAAACAATGTGTACAACTAACATCAAGAAGCGCGTAAAAGTATACTCAGAATATTCAATTTTATGCTCTTTTCTACACTTCACGTCGGAACTATTAATGGCCGGGCCTATGAATTTAAGCCCGAGCCCGCCCCGGGCCCGTGGCGTCGAGCCCGAGCCCGGCCCGGGCCCGCGGCACTGAGCCCGAGCCCAGCCCGGGCCCGCGGCTCTGAGCCCGGGCCCGGCCCGGGCCCGCCGATAATCCACTTCGGGCGGCCCGGCCCGGCCCGCGGGCCGGGTCGGGCCCGGGCTTTCGGGCTGGCCCGGGCCCGTGCAGTGCTCTAGGCGGGGCTGTGCTCCCCTTCACTTTCTTGGGTATTTATGTCAAGGTAATTATTTTCTGCGCATAGGGGTGGTAGCCAGCGCCACTCCAACTACTCGGGGTGAAGGGTACCTTCTTTTTTACCCCCGGGCCGTGACTCGAGCGTCTACGACATGTCTGGAACGGTCGACCAGAATTGAACCTTCTTATGGCACCAATACTGCCACAGCAGAGACCCTCGCTATGCATGTAGCGAATCAGAATGGGTAATGAGGGGCTCGTTGAATGAAGACAGAAATAAGGGCAAAGAGTCAATAAAGCGAAGGAAAGCAAAGGGAGAATGTGGTAGGTCATTTTATTCTTCTTGAAACAGATATTTTTTTTTTAAATAGAAAGTGGGAAGAGGCATATGCCCGCCTGGTGGGATCCGAGCCCACGACCATATAAATAAATAAATAACTAAATATATGCACAATATTGCCCATTTCTCACTGATGATTATAACCGCTATATTACAACCTAGGTATATATAACGCCACTAATCTCTCGAATTGTAAGCAGGCGGAACAGGCCGCTGCTCCCGGTCCATGTATACCAGGCCGTTTCCCAAGGGGGATAAAAACGCCCAGGTCAAACAACACTAAACCAGGCACCACATCAGACATACGCGAAAGTACTCGCCCACAACGAGGAGGAATGCCGCATCCCCTAACCACACCTCTCGAGAGTCTAAGTCACCAACTTCTGGAGGATACAAACCAGCTAATACCCACATAACACTTAAAAATGGGAAGGATGTAATAGCCTTACCTATGACGAGAAGTTTGGGCGACGAGTTATGGCTATGATAGTACTGCAGGCCTATAGCCTTACCTTCGGCGGCGAGTTATCGCTGTGAAAATGACAACGGTTATTATAGCCTTACCGTTGGCGGCGTGTTATGGTCGGGATAGTGGCCGAGCTATAACCTTGCCTTCGCCGGCGAGTTCTGACTGAAAATAACAAGGGTAGTCTTGCTTCGGACGTGAGTTATGACCGCGATAGCGGGAATGCTTGTGCTCTCGCCTTCGGTGGTGAGTTATGACCGTGAAAATGGCAAGGGAATAGCCTTACGAGTTATGATCATGAAAATGGCAAAAGAATAGCCTTACCTTCGGCTGCGTGTTAGGACCGTGATAGTGGCTGGGCTACGGTCTTGCCATTGGCCGCGAGACGCTCTGAAAATGGCAAGGGTTAGAGCCCTACTTTAGTCAGAGAGTTATGGCTATAAAATCGCACGGGTATATATAGCCTTACCTTAGGCGGAAAGTTATGGCTGTGCAAATGAAAAGGGAATGGCCTTAACTTAGGTAGCGAGGCGATGAAAATCGCAAGGGTGTACTTTAATTTCAGCTGTGAGTTATGGCTGGAAAAATAGCCCTAGCGTTGGCGGCGTGCTATGGCCGTAATAGTGGGAGGGCTATAGCATCTTCGTCGACTTGCCCTTGCCATTTACGCTTCCACAACTCGCCGCTGAAGGTCGGGCTATAGCTCCCCCACTATCACGGCCATAACTCGCCGCCGAAGGTGAGGCTTGCCATTTTTAGCGCCACAACTCGCTGCTGAAGGTAATGTATACCCTGGCCATTTTCACGGCCATAACTCATCGCGTAGGGCAAGGCTGTAGAGCCCCGCCACTATCACGGCCATAACTCGCCGCAGAAGGTAATGCTATACCCTTGCCAATAATACAGCCATAACTCGCTGCCAAATTAATTCCGCTACTATCTTGGCCATAACATCGTCGCCGAAGGTAAGGCTGTACCTTTGCCACTATCACGACAATAACTCGCCGGTGAACGCACTGCTATCTCGAGATGCGCAAATTCTGTCCAATTTAGGCTCACTGCAGCACCTGGTATGGCAGCACCCCTAACCTTACCCGTAACCCAAAACCCACCTGTGATCAGGTAAAAAGGGGGGGGGGGGGGGCTCTACTAAGCAGCTCCTATCTTTCGGTCGGACCAGCGATGACTGGGGGAGAGCCCGGTTAGCCAGCAAGACCCAAGGCTTTCCTGACCAAGGACGCCTCCAACCGGATGGGTACTCTAACACCAACACCTCAATTCAGAGCAATGAAGTTTTTTCATTGTCATTTATCACATTGGGCTTTTCATGAAGTAAAAACTCAAGTGGCTAATCAGTATATACTCTTTCGGGACATTATCGGATGAGATCAGCATTTCAACTGCTTTGAACCGTACTATCTGCCGGCATTTGAGGAGGAGGAGGAAATACTTTTATTGAAATTTCTGAACGGCCCAGAGGGCGGCCCAGGGGAGTGGTTCTTTCTTCACTGGAGCCCATATGCAGTCCGCGCCGCCTGTGCTGTCCACCAGAGTAGCTGGGTAGGCAGAGAGGGGCTGGACAGCAACATCTCCCATTGCTCTTGTTGATTAGTTGACTGGAAGAGAGGAGGGTGCTCAGGGCTCAGTTGCTCAGTTGGAGGAGTATATCCTGAGTGCCGAGGTTCTGCCTGAAGCCGAACATAGACGTGAACATCAGTTCGGTGTCGTCGAGGTGTTTCTGTAACTGTTTGAGGACGATCCTTTCCATCACCTTTCCCATGCAGGACGTAAGAGATGTGGGTCTGAGGTTATCCACATGGGGGATTGGCCAGGTTTAGGAATTGGCTTGGTTTTTGTTCATCGCATCGGCCACGTGTTAAAAGACGAAGCGGACATATTCGGCAAGCTTTTGCGCGTGTTATGGGCCATAGCTGGCATCTCTTCTCCGGGAAATGCAACGGCCGAACATTTGGTGTGGGGCTGTCAGTGTTACGCTCTCTTCCGTGCTCGCACGCTCCATAAACTCCCCGAGGTCATTCGCCCGACGACGTACTTCGACTGGGTGCTACCGTTAACACCAAACGTCACCACGCTCACTTTGTTATGGACCTCTCTTGCCGCGTTTGTCTATGCCGACGAGGGTCCAAGAGGCGTATTGGGAACCTGCCACAGACACTCCTACCATCCCACCCGCCCTCCCTAACGACTAAACCACCCTCACAGGCCAGCACTGATGCAGACAGCAAGAGTGCTCTCGCACAGGCCTCAAATAAAGCACGTCTCTCTCTCTCTCTCTCTCTCTCTCTCTCTCTCTCTCTCTCTCTCTCTCTCTCTCTCTCTGTCTCTCTCTCTCCGGGCAAGGCCACCAGTGCCTGTAAGTCTACTGGTAAGACCCCACGTACGGAGTCTTGGCCGCTTGCCCCCCCTCCTGAACTTGTCGTTGGCGCCAGGATACTTCCATCAAGAATAACCTGTCCAGGCGTTCCCCAGAGCGCAGCCACGTTTATTGCCAAGATGTGCCACTCTGCAACAAGGTCAGGGTCGACCCCCTGGGCTGCGATAACCTTTAGTGCACCAACTGCCTCACGGCCCGCAGGGTTGTGCATGTATCGACCGCCGACATCCTCCAGCGCACCAACTTCCTCCCGGCCCACAGGGCCATGCGTCACTGCGGACAACAACTGCTGGTCCTTCGAGGTATTGAGGATATGTGCAGTGCTGGGTGGAGGACAGCCCAGGCTGCCACGTGGCGTGCTTGTCCACTGGACGGTTGTCCTATTGCACGGGAGCTGACTGCGCAAGCCAGCGCATGCCGTAGACGGAAAACAAGCGCTAAATAAAAACACAGGACGAGCATGCCGTAGGTCGCTCATGGATTCATTCAGAAGCAAGGTCCAGAGCTGAAGGTGTCGTACCTCTGCAAAACGCCTTGTGACATCTATAAACGCGATGCTCGTAATTGTGCGGCAGTTACCTGAGGTGGCCTGGCTGTAAGAAAATTGACAGGAGTAACATGACACCGACGCGTAAGCGTGTTGTAAGATGCGCTTCTTGGAGAAATATTTCACAATTTTCAAATATGTTACAGTCTTCTGCATTACAGTTTGCATAATTAAAATTCTTCTCTATTCTTTTCCTTGAATATAACCAGCTTTGTTGAAATGCATACAATGTCTTTAAATTGGCCTCTGCAGTTACACGTAGGCTTCGTTTCGCAATATTTGGATCAATAGCTCAGGTTCGTGCTGAAGCTTAATTTGGGAGCACCGAAATTCCTGCATACGCATTTAAGCAACGGTCACATTTATCCCAAGCAACAAAAAAGAGCATTGTGAGTATTTATGAAACATAGAAAAAATATTAATTTGTTGAAAAGGAGAGAGGTAGATCTAAGTGTCAGTTTAGGGGGCACAGTGTAGGGGAGGTAGAATGGAGTATGGGTGCGTTGTAGTAGGTGTTTGTTGTAGAAATTGTTGTAGAAGGCCTCCACTTCGGCGTCTTTCCTTTAGCCGTCTGGCAACACTATATGTTTGCCTCGAGCTCGCTGAGTAGGCACTATCGAAATAAATTCAGTTGTTGTTTGTTCCTCACAAGGGTGTGGTGTCCCTCTATCTGGCGTCTTTCAAAGTTTCATTATTTGTGAATGAAGCCAGAACGTTCAAAAAAGCGGAAGGGACCCAGAAAAGCCTTTTGTAAATGTTACAAAAGGCCTTTATTGTCGCGTAGTACCAATATAGCGATACAATGCCGTTGGAATTATTGATCTACATTCAGTATTAGCTGCGCCAGAAGCAATTAAGTGCACCTCTCCCCCTTGCCGATCGATTCCTCCTCCCTCTCTGCTTCTTTCAAAGCAGCTGGAAACACTGGGAATAGCCATGTGACATCGCGACGCTCGACTTCCGTTCTCCGCTAGCTACATTCCTGCGCCTAGGCACGCGTCAATCGCTGCAGACCCGCCTTTGCCTCGGGATCGCGCAGGAAGGAGGAAGAGCAACCGTAAGCCAATGGCAGTGACGTTGCCGGCAACCGAAGATCGGCCGAATCAGGGGGGCGCCTCGCCGTTGCGTCAGCCGCGGTCGGCTCGCTGCGGCGGCGCGCTCATCGGCTGAGAAAGGCGATCTTCAAAAATTGTTTACAAATTATCCGTAAAATGTATGGGGCTCACACTTGGCTCAAAAATCCCCCGTTATGTATTCTACCACCTGAATGCATTTGATTGCCACCTTCACAAAGCTTTTCTGGGTCCCTTTAAGGGAAACTAAGAAAAATCTCGCTATTGGTTAAGAGAGAATTCATGCCGCTAGGAGTCGCAAGAGGCAACATTCAGGACAACAGGGATGAGATCATGAAAGTAGCAGAGATGTTTTATGGTAAGTAGTGCGCTAGCAACGTTTGGCCAAGAAACAGGACAAAGACTATTCGGTTCACGAGGTTTTGACAGGGAATAAAGAGGTGTAGAAAGCCCTTAAGGATATGAAGGGAGGGAGGGCTGAGGGAGGTGGCGGAATAACCGCAGATCACCCAAAGGACGGAGCAGACATTGTACAATAAAAGCTTGCAAAATATTTCTCGGAATACTTCAGGACTATAACAATTTCACTAGCCTGCAAAGATGCCAACCTAATCCAAATCCACAGACAGGGTGAAGTCAAAGAAATTAAGAATTACGGACCAATGATATTAGGGCAAATTGAGATGAATAGTAAACAAAAAATTCCCGGTGCTGCGGGGTCCGGACTTGATTTCTTCGAGTAGCCTGCTTTCATGAATTATCAACTGCAGCTGTTTTGATCAGAAAAAAGAGCTATATTTATTAGGTATATTTACCCATATTTAACTCCTCTATATTTGGCGATATTCAGCTATATTCAGCTACATTTAATAGCTGTATGAAAGGTATATTTAATTATTAGCCATTTAAAAAGGAGGGGATGTATAGTCAAATTATTGGCTTTGATCAGTCGAACTGCCAACATTGCCCTAAGATCAACTCAGCCATTGTGGCTGACCGACCAGTGCACGGCTAAAACGTAAGGGCTCACAGGCACGGCAACGAAAATGGTCCTTTTGTGTGTTATTTTACGCTAATTATCCCAATGTAGCATAGCGACGGAACCAGAGTCCCTGCTCTCCTTGATGCTCTTCCTTTCAATGTTGTAACGAAGCTTGTCTTGAGACCCGGAAAGCGCGGTGCTGGAAGGGCGATTTTTCCACTGCGACCCTGGGAAACTTTATCAAAGGATGCAACTTGCACGTTAATACTGCTCGCGGAGAGATAGAAAGAGAGAGATAGAGAGAATGGAGAATAATAGGGCTTTCGAGGTTTGTCCAGCATAGAGCCTAACATTCCCCGCCAGGGAAGAAATGAGACGTTTGAGATGGAGAGAGAAAGCGCGAAAAAATGTTCATGGCCATCTTTGCTGAGCGTAACCACGCGAGAGGTAGGTTCAGGGTGGGCGCTTTGACAGAAGACGACCAGGAGCCTGTGGTCCTTGGCGGCGCCTCCCGCCAGCTGGACGACTGCAACTTGTACTTCCGGGACAGAGCTGAGGAGCGCGGCCCCCCACTGCTCGTAATTTCTGATGCGAAATCCGGGGCTGGCGGGCTGGGGTGTGAAATGGCACGCTCAACCCATCTGTGGGAGTGAAGCGGCTGACAGTCCACATCATTTACATGTGTCCCAGTATCTTTTTGGGTACTGTTCATGGCATAGAGCGGTTGCTGGAAAGTGTATGTCTGCAGCCTACGCCCCATCACTTATTATCTCTTGTACGGCATCTGTGAGCTGCCGGAAGTGTCATACGACTCAACCTATAGTGCTGTGTAATTTACTGATATGTCGAGAGCCTATGCCTCCCCCTGTCAGACAGCACCTCTTCGGACCCGATCCCAGCTTGGTTGTAGAACCCTCGGGCTGCCTCGTGGCTATCTCATTCCCTAGGAAGGACGAGTGTGCTGGTGTCCTAATCGGATGGGCTTGGCTTGCTTTTGTCTTATAGCTGGCCAGTAGTATATGCGCCGCGGCCGTAGAAACTCGCCCCCTTGCGTGGTCCCGCAGGGCGGTATTAGAATCGGTATGATGATGTTGGCCCGTGTACCCGCGATGGCGACTGCGATGGCCACTTCTCCGGTGTCTGGGTGGGACGGGGTGACTGAACACGAGGATATCTCGTTACCGTGATGGTCAATCCCCACTGCCGTTACCGTGCTTCGGCCAGGGTAGCTTGCCGTGTCTACGTAGCAGACTTCTTGGTTAGAGTGGTACATGGCTCCATGGCTCTTGCTCCATGGCTCTTGCCCTTGACCCTTGACCCTTGACCCTTGACATGGCTCTTGACCCTTGCTCCATGGCTCTTGCTTGTCTGGGCTACTGGTGATGTGATGGATGCATGTTCCGGAGGATCGGTGCCACACTGACATTCTCCAGGATTTCCCGATGTAAAGTGGAATTTGGCACATGTTAAAAGGCGCAAGGAACCCGCAGGGATTCTAGGATGGTTCTCCCGCAGATGGTAGCTGCTAACCGTTTGTATTCGGCGGTACGTTGGCTTCAGTGAGCGTGCCCAAGTTGTTATGAATGCCCATCTCTAAAAGCCGGTCTGTGGCGGCACCTAATGGGGTGCCGACTCCTAACTTGGTGGCTTTTCAAATATTTCTATAATTTTTGGCTATTTCTGCTCTCCTGAACTTGAAATACAGGGTGACGTACAAAATTCTGCTGATGATAAAGGTCTGCACAAGGCGGATGAGGTTGGGTTCTTCGAGGCCTTGTTGTTTGTTTGAGATCCTGGCGATTAATCTATCTGAACAGCCGCATTGCGCAGTGTTTGA
This sequence comes from Haemaphysalis longicornis, assembly GCF_048455015.1. NCBI lineage: Eukaryota > Metazoa > Arthropoda > Arachnida > Ixodida > Ixodidae > Haemaphysalis > Haemaphysalis longicornis. The sequence continues at coordinate 92,857,632 of NW_027526335.1, forward strand.
GTGGTTGCTGTGTTGGTGCTTTTCTCGTGATTCCGCAGACCACCAATGCGAATGGAGTTGGTTTTGGGGATGGTGTTTATTTGGAGGAGCACCGGAATGTCTGCAGCAGATGATGGTCTGCTGCCTGGCCTTGTGGGATACTACAGAAGGATCTCTGATTTCTTCAGAAACCGTCCAAACATCCAGCATGTACATATGTATGTGCAACATCAGCGGCTGCTTGCAGTCGTTCCTGTATGTCCCCGTCACTACCACCGTTATCTCATCGGCGTACAAGCTATGACGAATGTTGAGGATCCGGTGGAGCAGAGGGGGAGCCGAAGCATGGCCACATAGAAAAGGAATGGGGAGAGCACGCAGTCTTGTGGTGTCGCCCTGCTGCCCAGCCTTATGGAATCTGATTTGAGATCCTGGATATTCAGTTGAGTGGTATGTTGCGAAAGGCAGTCCGCAATATGTCTTGGCCCCAACGTTTAGGTCGTCAGAATATTAGGTATGGCCACATAGCTCACGCCATATACCACCTTATTAAGATTCATCCCCGTGATGATCCGTGCGTCGAGAAGGAATGCTTAAGGGTTGTCAGTTACCTGTGTTGCAGCTGCAGCATCATATTCTGAGTAGGTAAGCCGGCGTGAATGCCTCCATGGTGTGAGGAAATCACCTTCGTTCTTCCATGTGCCGTGCAGTCGATTGAGAACTACATGCTCAAGTAAGTTGCCAAGGCATGATGTTAGGGAGGTGGGCCTGAGATTTTCCAATTTGAGATCTTTGTGCGTCTTCCGGACGAGGATGACTGAGACATGTTTCAATGCAGAAATGTTCTTATCTCGATTCCGCACTATGTTCATTTGGTCGGTGAGCGCGGCTATGGATGAGCCGTCGAAGTTTGCGATGAGCTTATTAGGGATATCAAATGGCTCGGGCTCAGATCGTGTGTTGAGCTTTGTGATTGGCACATACACCTCAGCCTTACTAATAAGGCTGTCCAGCGATCCACGGCCTCCACCCTCCACTACCCCGTGCATACGGTCGTGGAGGTTCTTCCGAACTTTGGGGTATGTCGCAGTGTAGTTTTCCCAGCAGTGCTTGCCAGTCGTATTTTTGGGAGTGCATCCAGGTTGGCTTATTCTTGCGTTGAACGACGCGCTTTCCTTCCGAATTCAGCAGGCTGCGGATAGGGTACCGCGTGCGCAGTGTGCTCATTTGTCCCACCATAGGATAACACACCGAATTCCAATGCTGATTGCTTAAATAGGAGGCATGCTTTCATATATTCTTGTTTAGTCAATAAAGCTTTCTCGAGGGGGGGGGGGGACGTTTGTGGCAGTTTCTGTGAAGGTGGTTCTGTATGCTTTCCTTGGCCTCCCACATATAAAGCAGGCGCGGCTGTACTTGTTCGAGATTTGCTTATTCGGTTGTGAACAGTAGTGAATCCCCGATAGCCATCTTCGCCTCTGTCAAAACTAAAGCCCCTGCATTTCGCCCACGGCCGCTTTCGTCCTGGGCGGCGGATGACGAAACCAGTGTATATGGAGGAGCCTTAGTCACAACGACGGCAATATGGCGCAAGGACAGAAGCGCCTCTAGCTTTAGGGAAGCTCATGCCCGTAATAAGTGCCAACACAAAACCGAGGCCTCGAATTATGTAATTTCTTCAACTGATTTATCTTTGCATTATCACTGATGTTTTTGATGATGGAGGTTGTTATGTGGCTTACCAGTGTAGATCATTTCTGAATTCTCGGACATTTATATTATTTTCTTAGATTTTAACGAGGTCATATTGATTTAGTTAGTATCTGCGGGACAGAAAATTTGCTTCGCTTCATTTCTTGAATGCGAAATCGCGTTGGATAAGCATAACCTGTCAAATAGCTGCATTCGCCGATACTAGTGTTGCAGACGAGTCTCCGCTCTTTTTGCAGATATGTTTAACGGTTGAAAAAGCGCCCGATAGGTAAATAAGCCAGATAAAGTAGTAAGTAGCAAGATAGGCAAGGTAATGAAGCAGATGGGAAACTTCGGGTGAGGAAACCTTAATACCGAAAGGTACAAACGTTTAAATATTTTATGGTGTGCGAAGTTGCCGAGAGTTAATCGGGACAGTGTTAGCATCAGTACATAAAGAGTTGAAACTATAGTTGTTATTGCTGCAGTTGCAGTAGTTTGCTTTTAGAGGCACGATACTCCGTGTGAGGTAGCGGCTGTCGCATGGTGTGACCGTTATCGTGACTTTTCTTAGCATGTTTCATGACGACGCATGCATCCATCATAACACTTTATTTTAAAGTTATAGCAGCTTGCGCAAGCGAAGGACCCTCGTACTCGTACTGCATAGTGGGAAGGAAACAAACGTGCCTTTCCGGCAGATGTTTTTTCAACTCTTCTTTGTCCTTTTTAATTTGTCTGGGTGCAAGAGCATTGTTCTGTCAATGCTCATCCTGTCTGACACAACAAATGAATGCGGGGGTCCAAATACGCCACAGGCCGCCTAAACACCTCCCCCCCCTCCCCTCCCCCCCTACAGGGCCACCCTGATGTGATCCTGCATAGGTCCGCAACTGTTCCTAATATATGCTATAATGTTTTATGTGTCGTTTAGATGAATTTTTAAACAATTGTCAGCATTACCTAAGTGACGAAAATGACCGAGTAATTATCACCGTACACAACTCCAATTTTTAGCGAATCTTGCATGTCTAAGTAGTCTGAAATGATCAGGGTCGCTGTTAAACAATGGTATACTTTAACGGTCTAGGACATTTTGGTACAGGACATTTCTGTGAAGGACGTTTCGGTGCAGGACGTTTAGGTGCAGGACGTTTCGGTGCAGACATTTCGGTGCGGACATTTCGGTGCACGGACATTTCGGTGCGCAAAGTTTTCGGTGATCGAATTGTCGGGTGCATGGTTGTTTGAAACAGCTGCTATATTTTTATTTCCGCATAACGTCGGTTACGACTACAAGCTAGCGCTGTGACTACATTTTTTGATTGATGCCGTCAAGGGTTTATCCAGGATTTCGATTTTTTTTTTTTGGGGGGGTGTCGAAATCATTCTGGGAGGGTGTTAAGGGGTGTGTATAAATCTGGATACCGTGTTTAATTCTTGCTGGATATTTTTAAAAATTGAACATTTGTATATTGTTGCCCGTTCAGGGAACACCGATCAAGCAGCCAATGATTGAATGTTTTGGCACATGTTCTTTTTTTAGATCTATGATAAGGCGTTATTTATATCTGCTCTTTCTTGCGGCATGCAAATCAGCTAAGGCAATTAGCCGGCGTTTACGATGGCATAGTTATTCTTCATGGAATTTTCTCCAAATAAAAGCCACACTCTCACTATCCAAAGAACGGAGCTTTACGGACATTCGGTTGCCCCAAAAAATGCATAAAATCTTATGCAGAGTTTTGTGTAGGCTGCGCTGTCACGCTAAAATGAATTTGCAAACACAATTGTCGCCAGCTTTTTTTTTACGGAAAAGTCAAGGATTGCCGTGGAGGAAGAACGGGCCTTTTTGAAAACAGCTGCTTCTATATTTCCGAAATGCTAAAACGCACGGTTTGTGCGTGTAAATGCCAGTCCTACCATGGTGTTCCGGCCAACCGACCTTCGTTCTGTGCTTACACGCTTACTTTCATTTCAATTTTTTTTTTTCTCAGCAGCCCCCCAACCCCGCTCCCGCCTTCAAGTTGCAATCTCCTCTAGATATCTTTTTCAGTCGTGTTACTATCGGTTTCCCCTGGAAATCTTAAAGGCCTAGCGGAGTTCATGGTCTCCACTGTGTCACAGCATAGATGCAAGAAAAAACTCTCACAACCTCTCTAATGCGGAACAAGAAGCCACACAAAAGGTCCCTGAGGGACTAATGACCATTGTTGGCCCCTCTCTCCCCCCTCGTTGAACAAGCTTGGTGGCTACAACCTTCTGCGCGTCGCGGTCACGCCGGTGGCGCCCCCTCTCCAGCAATCGCCCCTCCGTTCCTCGATTTCTTTCATTTTAAGAGGGGGGAAATGAATAGGCTGGTTTGACGGGAGCTGGGAAAGTCGTGTTCAAGTTTTTGGTTACCCCCCCCCCCACACACACACACACACCCCTCTCTGCCAAAGGGCTGGTACTTGGTGCCCAGTCCTCAGCATCTACCCCTTTAGCGACGCCACACTAAGGTGATTGTTGGTTAGTTTGTAAGTTGACCCGACACCGAACGCGACGAAGACGAGGTTGACAGAGAAAAAAATGAAAAGGAAATACACATACGCTGAAGCTAGCTAGTTTACTTTCCATTTTTTTCACGGCGATTTGTCGAGAAGGGGGGGAGAAGAGATAGGAATGGAATCAAACCAGCAGCAGCGTCTTGCAGCGTTGGGTGAAGTGAAATCAAATCGCTTGGGTAATACTTAGATTAAATGAGTAGGACTGTTCACAGTAATGCTAAAATAACGGAAAGGTTGAACGGAAGTGAATTAACAACGTTAATTTTTAACATTTCTTATCAAAATGTGGTTTTACGTGCTGATGCACCGCCTCGATTTACTGTTCATTTCCGCGCGATGCGGCCCAAATACAACTCTCGAACCTTCAAATCATATTGTCTGACGAAATTATAATGCTAAAGCTGAAACATCATGAAACATCAAAAGAATGCCAGGGACATCCCATTTTTAGAAATGTCCACACCAAGACGCTCTCACCGAAATGTCCGGATCCCATACTGTTCCCATCGACAGAGTATATATATATATATATATATATATATATATATATATATATATATATATATTGTGAGGACTGATGGCGACGGGCGCCTTCCTTCGCGAAGAGGGAGGAAATAGTGTGGGGACGGATTGAGTCAGGTGGCTGCATCGCTTGGAGGGACGAACTAGTGTGAGGGCCAATCCCCTCACAAGGGCGCATTTCTATGCATCACCTGTAAATCCCCATCATCACACAGTGGCCTCCGCCACTTAAAACAGTGGTTTTAAGGGAAGTTCTCCAAGAATGCAAACATGCAAATTATGCAAACATATTCATGGGAACCCTTGAGACAGTTCTTGGAGAACTTCCCTTTAGAACCACTGTTTTACAAGCGGTACATCGACGACATTTTCTTGGTTTGGTCTCATGGTGAGGAAGCCCTGAAACAATTCATATCCGATTTCAACAGTGCTCACAGTGATATCTCATTCTCACATGAGTATTCAACCTCTACAATAAATTTCCTTGACGTGCAGATAACAACTAACGGACACAGACTGGATACTTCTGTGTACAGAAAACCCACCGACCGACACCAATATTTGAACTTTCATAGCAGCCATGTGAGACACTGCAAAACGGCCATTCCATACAGCCAAGCCCTACGCTCCCGCAGAATTTGCTCTAACCAAAATGACTTCGCTTCTAATTGTGATCAGCTCCGCATTGACCTCGCACGACAAAAATACCCACTACCACTCATTGAAGATTCAATCAGGAAGGCATCAGAGCGTTCTAGCCTTATTAGTGGCAATAAAACCTCCGCTTCGAGGTCACAAACCAATCTGATTCTGACATATTCGGCATCTGGCCTAAACGTCAATGAAATTTTAAGAAGACACCACAACATCTTGCTCCAGAGTGAAAAAATTAAGCACTTCATTCCAGACCCACCACGCGTGGTGTATCGCCGGGCAAGAAACATCAGAGACATTGTAACATCATCTCGATCAAGAGAAACTAGTTTCACAGGTTCCACACCATGTGGAAAACCCCGGTGCAAATTGTGTCTAATGATGACACCAACAACAAGCGCTCAGAGCAGGGAATCTGACTTTTCCATGCAGATCAGGGGCAATTTTAATTTAATTGTGACACTGCAAATATAGTTTATCTCCTAGAATGTGGTGATTGTGGTGTGCAATATATTGGACAGACTGAAAATTCTTTTAGAACTCGCATCAATAATCACAGATCCGATGCAAAAACAAAACCTTATCTCCCCCTTTCAAAACATATCAACTCTTTGAAACACCCGTTCGATCAATTTAAGGCCACAGTGCTCCAATCAGGATTTAAAACCCGTTTCGACAGGGAAGCCTGCGAATCTTATCTGATCCACAAATATAACACTCTCACAAAAGGTATCAATGAGTCTCAGGGAAGGCTGTCGTGCCTTCAAACCTAGACCTTGTAGCGGCACGTATCGCACGGGGTGTAGGAAAAAATGGTCCCGGAAAAAATGGTCCCGGAAAAAATGGTCCTGGAAAAAATGGTCCCGGAAGAAATGGTCCCGGAAAAAATGGTCCCAAATCCAAGGTAGGAAAAAATGGTCCCGGAAAAATTGGTCCCGAAGCCAAGGTACGAAAAAGTCGTGTTCGAGTAAACCCGGTTAATCGAACCAAGAACGTTTGTCTTGCTAAAATGAACGAGGTATTAAAGAAAAATATACAAATGTTCAGTTTCTAAAAATACCTGGAAAAAATTGAAGGCGGCACCAATCTAAAAATGCAAGCGCTGTGCTAGATTGTTGTCTACAACCCATGTTAAGCGAAAATAAAAATATAACGGCTGTTTCAAACAAGCAATCACACGATAATTCGGTCGCCGAAATGTTTGCGCACGGAGGTATCCGTGCAGCGAAACGGTATTCATACACCGATATGTACGTACACCGAAATATCCGTACACCGAAACATCTGCACCGAAACGTCCTGCACCGATATGCCTTGCACCGAAATGTCCTAGACCAGGGACGACGCTGTGAGCTTCTTTGATGGAGCTCCCACGGCTTCTTGTGCAATTTTCACCGATACTGACGAAACCTCGCAGCGTCGTAGAGCTTCTATGACCTTCCGGACATTGAGATGGCTGTGTTCGACTAAGCTACTAAACCGACGGTTCCAGGCCTCGCAGTTGCTTGTTTGGTTTTAATCCAATTACTTGCATTAAAATGTTTAATCCATGCTCATCCCTACCATCCATCCATCCATCCATCCATCCATCCATCCATCCATCCATCCATCCATCCATCCATCCATCCATCCATCCATCAAAGCGTCCATCCGTCCGTCTGTCTGTCTACCCAATTTTCTTTGTTAGATTTTAGCCTCCAAAGGCGTTAATTTCGGCCCCTTATAGGAATATTAAAGCATTCCATCTCTTTGTCAAACATTTAGCTCAAACGCAAAGGGACCATATCAAACTGCAACAAAGTTCAGATCGGACTAACTTGAAGGGAAACACGTTGGCTGGGCCATGGGACCATCTTTTCCTAGATGGTCACTGGGACCATTTTTTCCGGGACCATTTTCTCCGGGACCATTTTCTCCGGGACCATTTTTTCCGGGACCATTTTTTCCGGGACCATTTTTTCCGTTTCCGATCGCACGTTACCACTTCTCAACCGTTGGATGGTTCATCGTTGTCAGCAGGTTACTTTTCCGTATGCTTTAATGCTTCTCCTGCACGAAATCTTGCTGTATCCCATCATTACACTTTCCAAGCACTATTCGGTCTAGTGTTGTGAATAACTTATTTTCTCCGTATGCTTCATTGCTCTTTTGCCCGAAATGTCACTTTGTAAGCTATTTTTGTTCACTGCTATAGTTCACCATGTTCTACGATTTGTACACGTGTATTCTGTGTATTCTTTCGTTTGTCAGTTTGTTTAAAGAACGCTGTGTGCGAATTTATACTGCCATTGATGACTAGCTACAAAGTGTCTTTTTTTTTTTTCCTAGATCATTGGAGATTTGTTCTCGTACGTGCGCCACATCTTTCTTTTACTTTTTTCATAATGTGCAAACCCTTGTTACTTGCAAAAATATCAAATGTAAGCTGACAATTTGTTGTATCTATCCACTTCATGTCATGAGCCGGGGGCTCGTTCAACTGCTTTTTTCTGTGTGCTGTTTTCTTTGTTTATTTCCTGCCTTGTGTGTCATTTCTCAAAATCCTCGCACAGCCTGCGCTCTTCTTGGGTGGCTCACGCACAGCTCTGTCCGCGTCGGCGCCCTTCGAGGAGTCGTCATTGTCCGCCTTGTGTCCCGGACGCGGGCCGCGGATAAGCCATTTGTGGCTATTATCTGGTCTCCTCCCAAAGCGGCGGCACTTTCCTTTGAGGACGCGGCCCCCTCGCTAATCCTCCCACCTGCATTCTTGAAATTGAACGTCGCCTTCTGCCATTTTGCGTTCCCCAGTGTCTGGATGACTAATTGTCGATTCTACGCTTCCGCCTTATGCGGCAGGTTGTTTCCGCTCCTTTAGAGTAAGATGCCCAGTATCCCTTCCTTATTTGTTTACTTTTCTTAATACTGCTGTGCGTGGGTGGGCGGTGGCTGACGGAAACACGCTTCCTAAGTGCCTCGCTTTTGCTTTTCGCCGCGTTGTATATTGAGATGTATTACCTGCGCGCCCAGTCGTGCAGTACATTTTTTTCCACTTGTTTCTTGCTGTATTCGCTTCTTGTACACTTTTGAAATAATGTGCCCACGTGCTCACAGCGCTCCTTGCGAGCCTACATATACCCTGTATTCGACCTATGTTCTTCACTTGAAAAAGGCTGGTTTCCAGCCGAAACGTCGTATTAAATATTGTTATGTTTTTCGTGGTGACTCTAATTTAATATATGTATATATAGCGTATGAATGAAGTACGATGGGGCCGGTAAAAAATATACAGTGAAAGAGAAGACTAAAGGGTAACGAACGATCGTTCGTTACCCTTTAGTCTTCTCTTTCACTGTACATCACTGTATATATATATATATATATATATATATATATATATATATATATATATATATATATATATATATATATATATATATACTCACCATGTCCCTGCCCCCTCCGGCAAAATGAAAACTCTACGCCTATGGACCAATCAGTCTAGTTCGTGCTGTACACAAGTTCTTCAACTACGCACGGTGTACGCCTCCAGTCTGTAGGTTATTCTTCGATTTTGGTCAGCGCTGTAGCTTAAAGTATTTACCTAAATGAAAGAAAGAAAAAAACAAGGAAATGGCTAACCGATAAATCCGTAGAAACGAAGTAAATAAATAAAAGAAAAAGGAAACAAAGAGAGAAGGACAGATAAAAAGACAAAAGCGGTAGAAAGAAAGAAAGAAAAGAAATAAAGAAAAAAGGAAGAAACGAAAAAAGAAGGAAGCAAAGGAAAAAGAAAGACAGAAAGAAAGAAAGAAAGAAAGAAAGAAAGAAAGAAAGAAAGAAAGAAAGAAAGAAAGAAAGAAAGAAAGAAAATAGGAAAGAAAAGGTATACTCTGATCCACAGCATATCTCACAAAAATATAGTTAAAGGGACCCTGCAACGCTTTTCTCAACTTTTCTTGAAATCATAAATGCTTGCAGAACGTAGCCAACCAAATACATCCTTTCCCGGTCTTGGCGTTCTTCGACCGCTTGAATCACGTCATTACAGCGGTGTAGCGGCTATTGGCCTGCTTTCGTTTAGTTGAAGCAATGAACGCACTCGATATCCAGGTTAGAAAAAAGCCGCAAAGCAAAGCATAAATGGAAGGCGGATAGTTCTGCTGCGGCGAGCAAATCACGCAGTGCCGCTCTGTGCTGGCGATAATTGTAGCGTAGTGCGTCCAGACGCGAATGAAAGTGTGACAGAGTTTATCGGAAGTGTTGCAGAAGCCCTTTAACATAGTGCAGCGTGCAGTTTGATGTGTGTGTTGTCCTGCCCGTCCACCATACGCAGCCTAAACCTCGCACAGTAAATACATCAAACTGCAAAACATAACAAGGCTGCTAGACTTCTTGCACCGTAGAACTTTAATGATTGAGGGTGCTTGCCTTTTCTGCACAAGGACGCTACTGCAATCAGATAACACGCGAAATCATTCAGGCATCGGCTATTGCAAGTGCGAGTGACGATCATTGTGCAACTTTGCCGTCCATTTCGTTGTCGCGCAAACACATTATCTGCACTTGACGTAGGCAACGCGTGTGGCATCCCATTAATAGCAAAATTGATGTCGTTTTCCTTGTTTTCGTACTTTTTGTCATTTCTGTAATTTCTGTTCGAACGTAGCTCATTTCGCGTGCCTCTTTCCCCCTTTCACATGTTTCTTTTTATGCAATTTTGATGAGTGTACGTGTTTACTTCTACTATTCTCGCAATAAACATGGAGGTCCGCGCTCGGAGATGCTGTTACTTGGCCATCGTTTTTGCGCTGTTATTCTTCACTCATCACGGGGACCCGCCGCGGTGGCTCAGTAGCTAAGGCGTTGTGCTGCTGAGCACGAGGTCGCGGGTTCGATTCCTGGCCGCGGAGGCCGCTTTTCTGATGGAGGCGAAAAGCAAAAAATCCCGTGTGCACGAGGGTTCTGCGCACGTTAAAGATCCCAAGGTGGTCAAAATTAATCCAGAGCCCTCCACTACGGCGCGCCTCATCTCCTGCGCTGCGTCGGCGCGTTAAACCCTGCAACCAAATCAAATCAAATCACTCATCACGGGTCTACCGCCTATCCAGTATAACGTCACATTGCTAAGCATAAAACCTGCACAAGCGAACGATACGTATATGCTCCTGTATGTGCTTCCAGCAAGCATGCTTTCGTTCTCTTGTGCGCGATTAGCGAGCTCGGCAGCGATGCGGAGCAGACGTAAAACGTCGCGGTGTGCCGATATATCTTTCTGGGGCACGCCTATCGCACTTCGAAGCGCCTCGGTGGTTCCCGCAACGCTGAAGCACGCCCCGCGTCACCTTGATCAAATGGCGAGAGACGGCCTTGGACCGCTTACGTCACCGGCACCTCCTAAAGCTAAAAATCTGAGAACAACAAACATAAGGGCAAGGCTAGGGTAGGGTGGCTGCCCTTTGAGCGCTCATGCGAGTGTCGCGGAGTATTTTTCTTCCGTAGGAGAGAAAAGAAGGGGGGGGGGGGGGGGAGGGGGTGAAGTACCATAGATTGCTTGGGGTTGGCAGGGCTGCTGAATGCAATCGTCGAGACAAATTTATGCGTCTGGCTTTAAGGCTTACGCTACAATGAACAGAACCAACATAAATAGACGTCTATTTCGGACTTCGGGTGTGGGAGAGCTTTCACCTCGCTGTCGGTACCTTGTGGTCGATGTTTTGGTGATAAGCAGTAAGCAAACGTTGGCATAACAGCTTCTTTATTTGAGGTGGTGTAAACCAGTTTCATTTTTTTTGTTGCCATTTCTTTTTCGGCCATCGAGGTCCATGTAGTGGGGTTAAATAACAAGTTAATATTGTGCGAATGTGTCAAGGATTCTTCATCCGGGCATACAACGAGGTGAAACGCCCAAGGAAGAATTGCTGATACGCCATCCAGGCCTGCTAAAGCAGATGTCCAGCGAAGCTGTTGCAAAACTATTACACTTAGCGGCTGGTATGCAGTGCTTTATTGCTTTTGAGAAAGGGTGGGGCAATCGCTATTTTGCCAAGACCAAATCCAGACGCGATCTGTACCGCGCGGTTGTATGACTGGGGTCGTTGTATAGCGCCCGTGTCGAAAGTTGTTCGCGGCGAAGGCCAAGAACCAGTCTTTCTTGTCGTGTTTTGCAATGCCAGTATTATAGCCGCCGATGATATCCGCTGGTGAGTCGCGTTCTCGTTTCAGTAATGCTAAGAGCTTATGCATGAAGGTATACCGATGTCTGTTTCGGATTTCCCAGGTGGGCACGTGATCTAGATGGTGGAGATCAGCATTCTGTCTCATGTGCTCACAGACATCCTGGCAGTCCGTGCCGTTGGCCTCTGGCTACAGCACCAACGTAAAGATACGGGCTAAGGGTTGTTGGTCACATATCGAGTTTTGGGACTCGCGCGAAACAGAAGATCCGGGGGAAGAGAGAGAGAGAGAGAGAATAAACTTTGTTAAACTGAGCTCGCCTTTAGCGCGAGAGGTTGGTGGTCGTTGTTATCAGCCCAACGACGACCGAGGCGGCGCTTGCGATCAGGCAGGACTGTACCTCCCTGCGGTGGGATGCCAGGGCTTGTCTCCACTGCTCAGCTGTGGTGATTCAGGGATAGGGGTTTTGGGGGCAGGCCTACAGAATGTGGGGTAGGGTTGATGGGGCTGTTCAGAGGGTGCAGTTTGGGGATGGGACTTGTGTTGGGTGGATTAGGTGCAGGCGGGTTGGGTGTGGGTATGTGTTTGTTTGTATGAGCCTCCAGTCTTGCTCTTGGTCTGTTGTGAGTCCCGGGTGCGGGGGTGCTAGCTATCGGCGGCAGAGGCGATAATGTTCCGTAATGTCGGTATAGTTAAGGAGACTGTCTCTGGATGACCTTGCCCCGTGGGATGGGTCGGATTGGATTAGAAAAACATTTATTGTGCCTGCGGTTGAAATCCAAGTTAAGACTTCAGACTTGGCCAGTGTCGCCCTCGCTGTCGCCACCAGGGTTAGAGGCCCCCCGCCCGTTACCGGGCTGCGAAGTCTCCTGCCTGGCCAACGCCACGATGACCCGCTGAACGGCCTCGAGTTGGAGATCTTGGTTACCAGATCGCTTCGCCTCTTCAAATGCGGGCGGAAGTCTTCCTGATGTAGAATCTTCCGGGAAGTTGAGACAGTCCCAGACGATGTGCTCAAGAGTCGCGGGGGCATGGCGACACACCCTGCACGTACCGTCGGGGTGTGCCTCCGGGAAAATCTTGTGCATGAAAGCCGGGCTCATGACCGTTCGTGTTTGGAGCTGCCTATATATGACTGCCTGCTCCCTGCTCAGCCCTTTACAGGGCGGTGGGAGCGCGCGTCTGGCGAGCCGATAGGCCTTGGTTATCTCGTTGAAGCTGGTCATTCTGTCTCTTGTACTGAACCACAAGAGATCACCGCTTGACCCGGCGCGGTCCGTTAGTTCACGCGCGCGGGCGTGTGCGGTTTCGTTATGGTTGGCGTTGGTGTCCGACACTTCCCCTGCGTGTGCCGGAAACCACTTTATTCTTGCCCTTTCCCGGTGTCTCGGTATCTCGTTTAAAATCTTCGTCGCAGCAGCAGAGACCCTGCCTCGGGCAAAGTTCCTGATTGCCTGCCGCGAATCGCTGAGGACAGTGTGGCAGCCCGGGTCTTTGATGGCCAGTGCGATGGCCACCTCTTCGGCCTCTTCGGATGTACTGCTCGCCGTGCTGGCCGCCGCTCTGATGCTGCCCCCAGCATCGATGACAACCACGGCGAATCTTCTTCTGCTCGCATATTCGGCAGCATCCACGTAACGGGCGCTCGCGTCGCCGGCGTGCAGGTCCGCCAGCGCCTTGGCGCTCGCCTTGCGTCTGCCTTCATTGTATTCGGGGTGCACGTTGCGCGGGATAGTGTCCACGCGAATTTCGCTCCTGATCTCGTCCGGGACGGGCGTCTTGGCTCCTTGTTGTTCGTGATATCGTATTCCAAGCTTCTCCAGGATTCTCCTACCGGGCTTGGTCATGGAAAGCCTCTCCAGCTGGGCAATCCTCTGAGCCTCGGCAATTTCGTTGAGGGTGTTGTGGATGCCCAGAGTGTACAACCTCTCCGTGCTGGTGGATTCGGGAACTCCGATGACCGTCTTGTATGCCCTTCGGATGACTACGTCGAGCTTGTTCGTTTCGTCCCTCTTCCATTTGTGGAAGGCGCCCACGTATGTGATGTGGCTGAGGACGAAAGAGTGCACGAGCCTCGTGAGGTTCTCCTCGCGAAGTCCCCTCCGTCTGTTCGACACTCTTCTCATTAGTCTGATGGCGTTGGCCGCCTTGCCGACGACCCGTGTCACTGTTTTCCCGTTGCCTCCGTGCTCGTTAATAAGCATTCCCAGAATACGGATATCTGTGACTCTGGGTATGACGGTACCGTCTTTGGTGTAGACGGAGATTTCCTCGCGGTCACTTCTCTTTTCAGTGCGGGGACCTTCCCTGGGCCTGTATAGCAGCACCTCGGACTTACTCGGTGAGCATCTGAGGCCGGTGCCCTCGAGGCTTTCCTAGACCGTCCGTACCGCCCGCTGAAGCGCCTCTTCTACTCGAGCGTCGCTGCCGCCCTCGACCCACAGCGTGATGTCGTCGGCATATATGGTGTGCCCGACGTGCTCCACCTCTGCGAGTCTACTGGCGACCTCGATCATGACTAGGTTGAATAGGAGCGGCGAGATCACCGACCTTTAAGGGGTGCCTCGGCTGCCGTTCTCTTTGGCGTCCGTTGCGAGATCCCCCGCAACGATTTCTGTCGTTCGGCCCGTGAGAAAGCTCCCTATGTACTCGTGGGTCCGCTTGCCCATGTTCAACTTAGAGACTTGGCTCAGGATCGCCGAGTGGTTGACATTGTCGAAGGCCCCCTGTAGATCCAGGCCCATGACGGCCCTTGAGTCTCGGGTGTCCCTGTCGACAATGAGGTGCTTCAGTTGTATCATGGCGTCCTGCGTGCACAAGTGCTGCCGGAATCCAATCAAACTGTCGGGGTAGAGGTCGTTGTTTTCGAGATATTCTTGCCAGAGCGCTAGTAGGACGCGCTCCAGTACCTTGCCCACGCAGGATGTGAGCGATATTGGACGGAGGTTGTCCGTGTTCGGCGGCTTTCCAGGCTTGGGTATCAGGATCATCTTAGAATGTTTCCACTCCTTCGGTACGACTCCCGACGTCCAGCACTCGTTGAAGTATTTCGTGAGGGCTACAATCGAGCTGTCATCGAGGTTCTTGAGTGCTCCGTTCGGCATGCGGTCGGGACCCGGAGCCGATCTGCTGTTAAGCTCTTGCAGAGCCGTCCGCACTTCCTCGACGTCGATGTCTCTGTCCAACCTGTCGTTTGGGCTTCCAAAATAATCTCTGTGGGTGACTTTCTGCGTGGAGGGGATGTATTTCTCCAGAAGTTTCTTCTTCACCGCATCCTCGCCTCTTTCCTTGATTTCCGCGTGTAGGATCTTTGCAAGCCTATCCCTCTGATGAGACTTGGTCTTCGTCTCATCCAGTAGGTGCCGGAACAGGTTCCAGGTCCTGCCTTTGTGGAGTTGGCCGTCAGCAGCGTTGCAGAGCTCGTTCCATTTCTGGTTGCTGAGCGCGTGGCAGTGCTCCTCAATCTTGCGATTCAGACCGGCGATCTTCTTCCGCAGCCCTCTGTTGAGCCTTTGCTTCTTCCATCGCTCTTGTAGAGATCGCTTCACCTGGATTAGATGGACTAGCCTGCTGTCCATGCTGCCGACTTTAACATCCGTCTCGATTTCTCTCGTGGCCATCTTCACGTCCCTGGTAACGTTTTTCATCCAGGCAGCGATGTCTTGGATGTGTTCGTTTTCGTCTGCGGCCTCGTTTCTTTGCCTTCTGAAGTCTTCCCACTCGACCCATTTGTGCTTTCGTGCCTGAGGTGCGCTGGCTCCACTCAGTCGCACTGTAGTTTCCACAATCATGTGATCACTTCCAAGGTCCAGTCCGGTGTTCTTCCACTGTACGTCCTCGGCCACGATGTTCTTGACAAAGGTGAGGTCGGGGGTCGTGTCTCTGGGCACCGAGGGCGCCACTCCAGCTCGTAGGGTAAGATCTCGAGCCTGAGAGTGTGCGGTTCGTTCCCTTCTTGTCCCACGTGGGCCGGTATCCAGAGTATGTCTACTGGGGTGAGGGGGGGAAGGGGGGGTTCTTCTGAAGAATTCTGAGTGCCAGAGATGAAATGTTGCTCTGGGCATCCTGGGTAAAGCGTTTGACAATTCAATACAGCTCTGCGGGTATGTGTTAGGGGTAGAGATGTAAGTAAGTTTTCATGAAATTTTGAGAGGCGTGAAAAAAAAAACAGGTTTTTCCTTTTTTTTTAGAAAAATGAATGAAAAAAAGACGATACCGCACAGAGTTATTACAAATTCAAAACACTTTTTAGGCCGGAGACTTCTCATCAAACGTGAAAAGAGAACATCGTTGCTGGTGACTACACGAATGAAACCAAATTATGGCCGCCGTAAAAAAAAAGTAAATAAAATATACGTAGAATCTGATTCGTGTTTGAATGGGATTTGAAACCGTGTCGCCGTGAGCAGCAGCCAAGTCGGCTCACTACCGCACTACCTCTGTACCGTGCCAGGGTGGAACAACTATTATTCGGATGCGTGTCGCATGACAGGTGAACGTGATGACAAAAAATTCACGAATCTTCACGAAGTGGATTATGACGAGTGGGCGAAGCACTGGGTATCGTTCTTACCGTAAATAACCCGTGGCATTGCCCACTCGCGCATGTAAATGAGTGGCAACGCGTGTGTACAGTATATACAATTCCAATGCAATCCAATCCAATACAATTCAATTTAATTCAATCCAATCCATTGCAATCCAATCCAATCCAATCCAATCCAATCCAATGCTCTTCGCGCATGCGCAACACTGTGTACACGGACGCCAAGTCCCGTATAAGCGAGGTCCTAAGGTGCTCCGCCCCTTAAAAAAAAGTTGCAGCAGTGCACAAGCCCAATATTCGCTGCCTTTCGCCTTCCAATCACTTAGGAGGCTTAAGTGCCCGCTACATTTTCCCGTTAACACTGAAAATAATATAATTGTTACATGCTGCAACACAAAAGTTGCAGCAGAGCTTCTGCTCTCAAAATCTGCGCACGATTTTACTTCGAGGCATTGATTCCAGACATTGGCGGATTCAGAGGGGGGGGGGGGGGGGTCCGGATGTCCTGACCCATCCCTTAATTTTTAAATTTATACTGTGCAAAAAGAACCAGCGAACCACCGAGCCTAAAAAAGTTTGACTCGGTGCTACAGAGTTCTCTCCAAGACTCGCGTGTCGTTAGGGTTTTTAGATATGTTGATGATTTCTTAGTATTCTTGCAGTTAACTGAAACGGACGAGCTCACTTGTATGGTGGATCAGATTTTAAACCTGTTTAGCGCCTGTTCAAAGTACTTGGTTTTTACAAAAGAGATTCCCACTGACAAGGCCATTAGGTTTCTAGATTCAGAACTTACGTTCATGCCCGACCGACACGTGTGATGGAAATATTCTCCGAGGTCTAAGCAGGCGCTTTTGCCGTACAGTTCCGCGCACTTGAAGTTGGTACAGCGGGGTTTAGCGAACTTGTGTCTTATGAACGCTCTAAACAAAAGCTGCCCACATGTGATGCAACCAAGCCTTGGAGAACAGGTTGAATGTTTTGAAGCGTCTGGTTTTTCCCTCTGATGTCTTGCTGTCGGTAGGCGAATCTTTGGGCAGGAAAGTGAAAAAGCCTTCTGCAAAGTCTAGCAGCCCAGATGAAGTTGGGAGAAAAAAGATGAAAGTGGTCCCTTACTTCCACAGGACATCACATGGGCTGAAAAAGGTAGCCCAAAGATTTGGGGTCGCCATGGTGTTTTCTGTCCCTCGGAAACTTTCGGGTTTGTGTTCTCAAATCTCTGGTGCCAAGCAGAAACCCGACCCTTGCAAGACAAACCACCAAACAAGGTTCGCGACATGTGCGGTGGGAGTAGTCTACTCAGCCCCATTGTTCTGCGGGAAAATATACATCGGGCAAACGGGTGCGTGCGTTAACGATCGGCTGAGGCAGCACCGGACAACTTTGGGCTCACGCACGGGTAGCAATTTAGCTTTACACGTAAAAAAATCCCAGGATTGTACTCCCCAGTTTCACCTCGCCAGCACTGTAGGCCGGGGAAAATCGAGACGCGAGCGAGAGCTACTCGAGGCATTTTTTATAATAACCAATAAGGAGACTTGTGTCAGCGATCCCTCGGTGATCTTAAGGGATAAAGAATTTCTGTTTTTATCTACGTAACCCCGTTTCTTCACGTTGGCCGAAGTGTGAGCGTGCGCGGGAATCGCCTACAAATGAAATAAATCGGTTGTTAGTCCAGAGGCGTGCTTGTGCTCCTTGTTCTCGTTCCCTGCGTCTTTTTTCGCTGGTTCTGTTTGCACAGTATGAACCAACTTGCCCAGCATTTTGCATTCTTGAATTTATACCCTTCAAGACTATGACCCCTCAGATCTAGAGAAAGTCTAATTGACGATATTTCTATGTCTTAAATTTTTGCTTTTCCGAAACATTTCTGAATAAAAAGTCTCTTCATCATCATTATAAGTGATGGAAGCTGACGCCCCTCTCAGAAAAAACCTGGATCCGCCCCTGATTCCAGAAACCGTTTCCCTCCCTGCGTCTTGGTCGCATCACAGCAAATTTCCCCGGTGCAGCCCTGCTTGTTATTTTCACTGTTATCCTGGTCGAAAAAAACAAAACAAATGAAAACCTGTTTTTTTCTCTAAATGCTTTTTTTTTCTTTCTTTCAACCATGCACATATACTTAGGGGCACGCGTACACATTAGGGTGCGCGGACCCTGCCAAGCCGCTTTTTTCGGTGTTTTCGTGGTCTTGGCATCTGTATTCTGTTTATGTTGAATCAAACTTGACTTGACTCGATTTCGCCTTTGTTAGGCTTAATGTTAAGCAGCCCTAATAGTGAGTCTAATGACGTGCCATGCAACGTCAAACTCATTGTACGGCAAGCTGCAGGTACCTCTTAACGTCCTTAGGCTCACAGCGAAACATTAGGCCTAACGTCAGAGTTGGCCATACACCACTGGGCGAATGTTAAAAAGTTCAAAGTTCATTTATTCAGCACTGTAATCCCGTACAAAGTTGGAATAATAAGGGCAGAAACAAAAAACTGCTAAGAAGCAAGTTGACAAAGTTTCTGCCCCGTTTTTGACAGCGAAAAGAACAGAAGAAAAATGAATATAAATGATTGAACTTTTACAGAAATTGGATAAAAAGAGCATACACAAAACAATAATGTACGCGTGTATGCATCTGAATACAAATAAAAATGCACATAAGCAATCATATGTATACACTCGGATATACATATATAATAAGAAAGTAGATACACACACATTACATATGCATACACCCAATTAAAATGTTACACATATTTGTTTAATGTACCTGATGCTTCTCTGTTGCAGTGTATGAGCTTTTGCGTGCACAGGGACAACACGAAGAAACCCTACCAACATGAGGTGAACTCTTTGTCGCCTGGGTGACGAAGCAGCCCGCTTGGGGCTTTCCTCCTCTCCCAGAACTCCCGTGCATACACCTTCGGCGCCCACGCGCAGCGTTGCCAGGTATGGCGATTTGTCGCCAAACTGGCGACTTTTAGAGACTCGTGACGACGGAAATTACAGTGTGGAGACTTGACCACTTTCTGGCTCTTCTTAGCATTGATGATTTTTATATTGCCGGGCCCTTCGTACGTCCCACTTTCCACAAAAGGGGCGTCATGTGACCTCTCAGTGCATTTGAGCCGTGGAGACAAACTGAACAAACAGAATAAACTTTTTAGGCCGAAGACGATGATCTGGCAAAGTCTAGAAGAGTTTCCCACGAACCAGTCACTAAAATACACAGCCGTACAGCGCTACTTACCACCGAAAGTCGAAATTTGCCTTGCTCTTTTCAATATCCGGCACCTACCCCATACCGTATGAATACCGCCGAAGTCTTCTAGCAAAGCCGTGGGTTTAAAGTGTAATGCTCCAGTTTTCATGCAAAGTGGCAGAAAGGAGGTGCGACGATATATGATAGGCACGAAAATGTAAGAGGCACTGACAGTGGTAAAACATGGTGTGCAGCAAACGCTCGTTCTATGTCGTTCATATTCTTTGAATGCTTTGCCTAAACCTGCATATTCTAGCTTTTTTGTAGACAGCAGTCAACCGCTGTCGTTTTCTCGCGCGACAGCAAACGAATAAATTTTGTGATACGGTTTTCTACTTTCCAGAATTTCTATATTTTTTTTTTTCCAAGAACGTAATCAAAACCTATGCACACCTCATTCCAACGACGACGATGGTTGAACGCGAAGCTGTCTCGTGACGGATTCTTTGTAGTCGTCTGAGTTTTGACTGAGTTTCGACCATGTTGAAATGGAGCAACCGGATATGCGCCGGCTTCATAACGCGAGGGACCCAAGCTCGATTCGGGCACTAAAGCGTTTTTTAGGGACGAAGCCTCCTAGGGGCTCGGGCTGTCGGCGTCTGCTGTCGTCGTCGTCGTTTCATGTAGTCACGGTACTAAAAAACTGATACATTTGTTTTCCGACGCCTCCCACTAGAACGTAACGCGTACTTTACGAACACGCCGGGACACTCGTTTGCCAGCTCCTCACGCTAGAACGCTTCCTGCTTCAAAGACACGAGACTCTTGCAGCAAAGCTGTATATACCTCTAGCCCCGAACGGCTTCATCTCCGTGGGAAAAAAACGCCAAGGCGCCAAGAATGCACTTATACACTGCATGCTTCGCCCCTCCCCAGGTTTCACGTTAGTGTAGATGGACCGGGATTTTTTTTTTCTTTCACTTCACCCACGATCATTCAACATCATCGGCAGAGAAAGTTGGCTTTCCTGCAGGGTGTTTTCGCGTTGCAGACGCCATCAGGGAGAACCGTAAAGTTTCGCTTTAAAAATACTACTTAGTAGCATCTCCTTGCTAAAAATGGCGACTTTTCTGGCGCCTTTTCCAACATTCACGTTAAGGTGGCGACTTTGTGGCTACTTTCGGCCATTTCCCGGCGACTTTTCCTTTTGAGTAAATGGCAGCTCTGCCCACGCGTCGTCCTCCTCTAAAGCGACAAATGCAAGAATATAGGCCTTGAGAACCATGCTGGCGATCCTAAGAATGTAAAGCTTCCGCTTTAAAAAAAATTGTGTTTCATTACCTAGAACAGGCGCCGTTAAAGTTGTATTCGAGGACTGTACCTTCAGGTCACAGGGGACGAAATGGGATTCAGTTTTAGCAGTTGCTGAAAAGAATATGGGTAACTAAGGCAGAAGAATCCTGGAGTTCTACCATACTCTTAGAAATCGCCACCACAACACCGAGAACCACCAATCAGCGGGACCAAATACACGAATTTGGGGAATAACGAGTGCCCAGCAGGCGATTAGAGAAAACAAAGCACTGTTGTACCAGGGCAGATTCTATTTTTTAAAGCGAAAGCTTTCTTAGTGGGGCCGATGACGTTCTGTAAAAAAAAAAAAAAAAAAAAAACACTAATGCATTTCCTCATAGACCGGTTGGTTGACCGAAAACCTCGCATAAGATCTCTGGATATATGGCGCGTGCGCGAAACCGGGCTTCTACTGTGTCAAAGCGGGTATACTTGAAAATCGCGAAAAAGGATGCGGTTCTATATGAGACAATAAGAAATCGATTATGAATAAGGAGTACAATGGTATACCTTTATCTGACAAACCACGTGTCGGGATACATTTAGATAGTTCCCACACACGTGTGTTTACCTATAGTGCGCGAAAAATCATCGCATGCGTTCGTTCTTCGTTTGCGGTTTGGCGATCGACTGGCCGGGCGCACTTCCGGCGGAGGTTCGACGCACTTTTAGCGTTCGCGCTTCCCTCAACGTTCTTAAAGAAGTTGTTGTAATTTTTCTTACTCTTGTCGCGGGCTGGGCCTCTCCATTCGCCGAATCCGTACATCTGCTCACGCTGAATGGTCGTGCTTGGGCATGGTGGTAAAGCTTAGCGACCTGCTGCGACTCTTCGAGTGCAGGACAGAAAGCAGGACGGGATTAAACACAAGCCGCACGTCTGTGAACACGGTGTATTATGCGTACATGTCGTTTTGTAACTCCCGTCTTGCTTTGTGTTCTATAGCAGCCCCTCAATATTGTGCCCAAGATGAAATACCCACTATAGCTCCCTTTGCGATGTTGCTCATACGGGTAACGTCTACAGACTGCGCCCTATGTATACGCTCCCAAAGCTAAAAACAAACTGTATCGGCCTCAGACTGCGGCTAAAAGTACAAAAATGCTGAAAAGGCTTCCCTGTATACGTATAATTGTATATTGTATGCGCATACGCATGCAATTAGGAATCACGCATAAAAGAAAGTGAATGTACATGTGGTTTTGTCGACCCGCTTCACGCTTAGATGGCAGAAAATAACGCGTATTTTGAGTCACGTGGTGCTCGAAGCGAAGTTAACGACGCCAATGGGCGTGTTTCACGTTTACTACGCGGGAACAATTTCAGAGTGTATGAACACCCACTAAGTCGGCTCTCACTGCGCGGTGTGTAACCCGCTTCCTCCTTGATAGACTTGTTTTGAAATCCTGCTTATCATGTTAGATATCTTTCAGGTTTTTTTAAAAACAGACGAATGGCTACCGCACAGCATCTCTGCAGAATTTATATCTAGTACAATTTGGTGTGAGCTTAACCTTGATACCGTTTTTTAAACCGCGCATCTGTTTTCTTTCGGTCAGGGGGCGGTTTAAATCGGAGATGCAATTTCATTTTCTCTATACCTGATTAGAAATATACTAATAGTATGTAAAGTGTAAAGCATTCTAACTTCACATTGCATTTCGCAGCTAATTTGAAGTAGAATTTGTACGAATGAACAAAATTTGAAGGAACACGCATTTTCGTAGATGTAATTTTCCGTGGATATAAAATGGCTGAATTACACCAACACCGCATTAGTCAGGCAGCTATGCGGCAGAGAGAGAGAGAGAGAGAGAGAGAGAGAGAGAGAGAGAGAGAGAGAGAGAGAGAGAGAGAGAGAGAGAGAGAGAGAGAGAGAGAGACACTGAGCATATTTGTGGTCTGGGTCTTCAGTCCAAGACTCCGTTGGAACGACCAGCTGTTGTTGTGGCGAAAATGTAGGCTTAGCGTAAATTATAAAGTATCCGTTTATCAGCTATGCATGTGAGCCCAAAGGCGGACTTCCAAAAATGGGAAACTCAGGAAGTCCTCCGTTTAACTGCTAGGATTGCTAAAACTGGATTATTTAGAGAGGACTTTGAGGAGGCGCTCTTCCCATCGCCGTGCGAGCATACTTTTATGCTCCGCTCCCGCATAGCGGGCAGCCTGCAGCGGCACTCTGAGAACGCCGCTGAGTCCTTTTTCGACGAACCGTATCTGGAACCACCTTCAGGCGTATATACCGCAACAGAAAACCCCTCCGGCGGTGGTTTCCCGAGCTCATGACCTGTGCGGGTGGCCTGATGTTCGGGGAGACTCTAGCGTTCACTGAGCACACCCTTGACTGTGCTGGGAAGTGCGTGAATGCGCATGTTCATTGAGGTTCAAAACAGGCCGATGGTGGTCATGGCGGTGGTGATCACGGTGCACTTGATGACTCTAAAAGTCTTCTGCGCGGTATCTGGTGCGACCTATTCCTTGTATACCGCGAGTCATTCACCCGCGAAATGTGCACAAAGAATTGTACACTTCGCGACGCAAACTGTTGCTGGACCATGCATGGATTGCACTGTGCACGACTGTGTATTTTTTCGTGCTTGTGTGCTTATGGGTTTGCCCACGACGCTCCGAACATTTTTCATGGCGGTGTTGTGCGGCAATTTGTTGGGTACGTTGGTCTCAAATGCTCAAAATAAATTGCATACACACGCCGTAAGTAATTTCTTACAATTTTCGAAGACGCAGGCTCTGTCGAGCAACCTCGGAGTATTGGCGTGCCATAAATTTAACATTTCAGGATGGTCAATGCATTGAAAGAACTTGACACGCCACAAATAACGTAGAGGATATATAGTGCGGTAGCGCATTACGACAAATATAGTTTTCTTTAAGGTTTTCCAACGCGGTCCATGCCTGTATAGCATGTGCTCGACTTTTCAACCCTTTCGTTTCACCCCGTATGTTTATCTCCAGTTAAATATATATGAACTTAACCAGCTCACACCACAGCACCGCTAAATTTCCTCATCGCGACATTCAATACCAGTTAATATAGCGTCCTGTTTGTTGGAACTGCGTTGCTTAAAATTTTTATACGAGGATACGTGGTACGTAGGTTGTGCATAGTTCTTTGCCGTGTAAGAATCGCTCACAAAGCGGAAAATGTGTGAAATTTACTCTAGTTCCGGACAGTTTCGGACAGTCTCCTGTTGAAGCGCCCAAAAGCGGGCGAGCGATTTTCCTGTAGTCTTTAAGCCAAAGTGGACGAAATGTTATGCACGCATTTTTTCCAATTTGCTGTTTCTGAACGTGAAGTAGCTGAATTACCCAAGTAGCGCATTGCAGGCAGATTCTAAGCCCATATCAATGCATGCAGCGCAGCTGCCCGTATACCTTTTTGTAATGTAAGCTCCAAGTATCGCTCGAAATCATTCGGGTTTAGCATTCTTAGTAGGCGAACTGCAGGGGTTTCAGATTTACCCTTTTTCATAAACCCGCCTACGAGCTCAAATGCACAGTTGATTCTTTATTATCTACTCAAGGACCATGGAGTAGACAATAAAGAATCAACTGTGCATTTGAGCTCGTAGGCGGGTTTATGAAAAAGGGCAAATCTGAAACCCCTGCAGTTCGCCTACTAAGAATGCTAAACCCGAATGATTTCGAGCGATACTTGGAGCTTACATTACAAAAAGGTATACGGGCCATTTCAATGCCAGTAGCAGTGTACGGCTATTTAACTTTTTGTAAATCAGTGGGTAGCATCAAGGGTGTAAGTTTCTCAAAATATTCTACAGGCGTGATCAAAACTCGTGTGCGGGCACCTTATTCTACTGCAGAGTGGTTTAAGGTTCGCTTCGTCGACGAAAATGCAGTTTGCCTTCAAAATAGTTGTGGAGCTACGAGCGGCTCTATTACCCGCCGATTTCTCAAGGATAGGGCAGAAAATGGCACGAATTCGTTGCGATTCTATCCCAATGAGAATATATAAATTACGTTTAGTTCGTTTTTCAATGCACCTCAAAGTTAATAGTTACAGAAACTCTGTTTTTATGGCCCATATCCTGATTTCACGCACAGCCCCGTATCAGGATCACTATCATCATCGACACCATCGTCGTCCCCATCCCTCGTGTCTCGCGCTGTGACATGCACCGTCGAAACAGATTTGTTCAGTCTTAAGCAGAGCGCATTCCACCACCTACGTTTCTGCGGCGGCCGATGTCAAGCCAAGCCTGATGGCGCCGGCCCCCAAGGCCATAAGATGCGGCGACATCCACGCCCCATACAGACGACAAGGTGACGGCCAGCTGGACAGCGCGGTCGCACACTTCAGCGACGGCAACCAAGCAGACGTGCCCGGCACGGCAGAGGTACGCACGAGCAGCCCCACCGGCAGCAGCAACCGCAGCGTGCCGACGTCGTTCGCCCCAGAGCCGTCGCGAGGCAGCAGAGGGAGCCTCTCATGCCGGTGCTGCAGCAAGGAAGCCGACGAGGTGAAGGAGGCGCTCTTCCCGCCGCCGTGCGAACACACGTTCATGCTGAATTCGCGCATAGAGGACAGCCGGCAGCTACGCTCTCAGAACGCCGCTGACCCGATTTTGAAAAACCGTATCCAGAGCCACAATCAAGGGTATATGACAGCTCCCTGTCCTGTAACAGAAAGCCCTCCTGGTGGTGGTGCTGTGAGCTCAAGAGCCGTGCGCACAGCCTGCTGTTCGGGGAGAATCTGGCGTTCACCGAGGACTCATGGCCGCGCTGGGTGGTGCATGAATGCGCAACACTGCAACTCGTCCACCAACGAAATGCGCGCCAAGAACTGAGCACTGCGCCTCACACACAGTTGCTGGACCACGGCCTGTACAGTCCACGAACGTGTATTTGTCACTGCTTGTACTTTTGAGGGTGATGGCGATAGTCCGCATGTTTTCTTGGCGGTGTTTTGTGGCGATCATTTGTCATTCGCTTTAAATGCAGAAAATAAATTATATACAAACGCCGATTGCAGGCATGTTCTTATAATTTCCGACGACTCAAGTGGGGTCATGGAGTCCCAAAGTAGTGGCGTGCCAGTGTGTAAACTTTACATTTTCCAACACGTTGCATAAACTTGGACTTCCAATGCCAATTTATGATGCGCTACTTCAAATTCGTTACGATAAATTGCGCTTTCTATATCCTTTTCCAAGCAGGGCAGCTACTTATATGTGCTTGACTCACATTTTCCCTGTACGTGCTTCTGAAACTGTTATCCAAGCAGCTCGCACCGCAGTACTGCTAAATTTCCTCGTCACGATATTCAACTCAATTTGCTCGCGTCTTCGTCTTGGCACCACCCCGCCGATACCGCGTGTAAGAATGCGAGAATCTGTGGTCCGCACTATGTGCGAGTTTCGTCATCATGTAAAAAGTTCTGCAGAAATTAAGAGAATTGTCTACAAATGCGTAGCATTCTTATGCCGCTTGTCTTGAGTGTGAGTTCTTTACAGCCAAATGTTTTGGTTTTCCTAAATCCTGTCCGACTAATTATCTCCATTTACGCTATTGTAATAATTACAGGTGAAGCTTTAGCGAAATCTGCATTTTTGTGGAAATGCAGGGCGTCGCACGGTTCGGCATTTCCCGTAATTTTCTACATTTTTCTTACGTTTCAGTATTTCAAATTTCGTTCGACCAATAATTTCCATTTACGCTATTAGAACGATTACAGGTGAAACTTTCGCGAAACCTGCATTATTGTGGAAATTCAGGGCGTTATACGGTTTGACATTTTCCACATTTTTTTTATATTTTACTTATTTCTTAGTTTTTCAAAATTTCGTTCGACTATTTATCTCCACTTACGCTATTATAACAATTACATTTGGAACGTTCGCGAAATCCGCCTTACTGTGTAAATTCAGGGCGTTGCACAGTTGGCCATTCTTCGTAAATTTTTTGTGTTCTTGTTTTTTAGTGTTTCAAAATTTTGTTACGCCAGATATCTCCATTTACGCAGATGTAAAGATTACAGGTGGAACGTGCACGAAATCTGCCTAATTCTGGAAATGCGTGGCGTTACGAATTTCCCCCTTTTCTGTAATTTTTTTATATTTTCGTTGTTTTTAGTTTGTCAAAATTTTGCGCAACCAGTTATCTCCATTTACTCTATTATAACGATTACAAGTGGAACTTCAGCGACATCAGCATTTTTGTGGAATTGAAAGCGTTACAGGGTCCTGGCTATGGAGGTACTCGGCAAAGAATGCTATAGCCGGTATTCAATAGCAGGGCACGCATGCAAGGCAACCATGTGAGTGCGCCGTCACTGGTTACGTCGGGCTCCACGGGATGGCGGTACTTGTTTTTGCTAAGCGCATGATATGGGTTGGACATTCCAAGCTCTAGCCCGCTGAACGCAAAGTAATGCCTTGCCTTCAATGTGAGTGCGATTAATAACATCTCTTTTGACACCACCGTTGAGGATCGGTTTGAAACGGAGCAGGCGAGGAACGCCGGTGTTATTTTTTTCTTCGGCATGTGGCCGCAGTGGCATAAGCTGCGCCATGTCCGTGGCCCTTCGGCCATGTCCGTGGCCATTTCAGTGTTGCCAAGCGAAGAAATTGGGAGCTAAACTTTTCAATGAATACCACCTATATGTATACGCATTCAAATGGCGCACAAAGAGCAAGCATTTTACAATTTCGGCGTGACTTGTTAGTTCCGTTCAGCGGCCTGTCAAAGCGCGCAAAAGCATGCAGGTGAGCGATTTTCTTGCAGTCTTCAACCAGAGCGAAGAGGACAGAGAAGCGCAGTTGAAGCGGATCTCCGGTGCGTTCGCCTCGGTTTTGAAAGTGTTTCCCGTAACAGTATAACTGCCAGAGGATGGTCGACTCAAATTCGAAGTACGGACCACGCTCCCATAAGGGTCCCTTCCCGTTCTCCTACAGACATTCCAAGTTCGTGGTGAAACGGGGGATCGCCACCACTGAATGAATAGTTTTGCTGCATTCTTGCCTTCACCAAGCTTCGGCAGGTTTCGACCCCTAGGCACTGGGCCTGACTTCTTTAGGTTTCCTGAAGGAGCTTCTGGCACCCCAGCCGGGATGTTGTGCATCGAATTAGTGGCGCGGAGCATAAAACCCGGATGAGCTCGAAAAGAAAAAAATGTCCCCTTTTGCGCGCGCGAAATATCAAACAGCCTCAAAAAATGGGCAGCAGGCCTGGTATCGGAGGGTTATTTTCGACACAAAATTGGTTGGCAGCTTGTGCCGCAAGGTAAATGCTGCGCCCTCTAAAGACAATCATGAATAAGCAGGCATGTCACATGCCTCACAAATTTCAACCAAGAAGCTGTGTATGAATGGTATTCATTAAAAAATTTACGGGTGATTTCTTCTTTTGGCAACACTGGAAACCGCCATGTCTGTGCTGCTCTGACTGCGCATGCGACTGGGCAGGCAGCTAGCAGAAAAAAAATAACACCGGCGTAGGTCGTGTGCCCCGTTTCAACCCGATTCTCGGCCGTGGCGTCAACAGATATATTATTAACTGCACTCACATCATATGGTGGCGCTCTGCTTGTCCTCGAGATCTTCGCATCACCAGAGAATTAAACCGCGGCTGCGAATGAAAGCGACACGATGCTCAAGAAACCGACGTTGCTGTCGCGTGCGACATCCGATGTCGATTTAAATGCCTGCTAATGCGTGGTTAAGCACAAAACTAAATAATGGTTTTGAGGAAGAGATTACAGGGCCGAGTACGCAAAAAAAGCGGATGCGATAGGAGTGACGGCGACGAAATGAAGACAACAAAAGGAGCGAATGGCAGCCAATGCTGCTGCTAAAACGAACAAACACGACCACTGATACGGTAAGAATACAAAGCGCGGTTGGCACGATGCACGAGGCGCGTGCGAAAAACGCTGCGTGCGCTTTTCCAAAGCCGGTACAAGGTGTGCGCGCTGGGTCGAACCTCATGCTCGTTAGGGAGAGGGAATTGGCGTTCATGCATCCTTAAAGATTTACAGATGGATATTTCATTAATTTTATTTTTGCAGACAGTTCCTGTATGTAATATTGGTCATTACGAAATAAAGACCCACATTAAAATAAAGATTTGATACCGTGTGCTTATTGATTCACGTTTGGAAATACGCGGCTCGAGAGAGAGAGAGAGAAATGACCTTTATAAATTCGTCCTGCGAGAAAGGTGCGGGTCAGGCCACGCAGGGCTTCGCCGCACCTCGTCTAACTACCTGCGCTATAGGTAGCGGGCGGAGCCCGAGGCGTCGTGCGCGGCCGGCCGCGCGGGTTACTCGGATCGCCCGCGCCGTCGCCGTCCGCTCGACCCCCGCGGGGGCCGGGAGGCGAGGGGCGCTGGCTTTCCTTTCGCCGTTGCAGCGCCAGAGCTGCCTCGATCCCCAGACCAGACAGACAGACTGACAAAGAACTTTTATTTTTGGTCTTGATGAACTACGTTGGGATACTATTGGGGGCCGCTCCCACGTAGGGACAGGAAGGCCGTGACCCTCCACCCTTTCGCAGGACCTCTGGACGGACAGGAGTTGGACAGATAGGACGCCACTTTTGAGGGCTTCCTCCCAATCCTATTTGTACTTAAACACAGCGTCACGTATTGCAGACTAAATAAATAGGTTTTATTTGTCGATTGTCCGTAAGCGCACCCTTAACGCACACACTAAAAAATTAACATCCGTAGAGTCGTGCTAAAAGCTCTTTATATCGAAAAACCTCACGTATTATCCGGCGTTGGTAATCAAAACGTTTGCAGCCTTTAAAAATGTTCGGCTAACGAAAGCAGATGCACTCTATTTGTATAAGCACTCGCATCGCGACAGAACACCGACTAGCGGCTCCCTTTGTCAAGAGTAAGCTGTCTTAGCACGCACGGAGCCTGCTTTTGTGTGGCCGCCGTTGTGTGTGGTCTTCCGATCTTATCGAGCGGCGACAGCTCATTAGAAGCCCGCTCTATTGTTTGGACTAAATACGCAACACGTCCCGCACAGCAAGTAGGAAGAGACCGCGAACAGACGCGCGTGGTACCGTGTGTGGTGTTTGGTGCCTCGCCAAGACTGATATTGACGGCAAGACATATTGTGTTCGTCCTTGAGCAGATTAAACGAATATTTGATGCCCCTCATCTCTTCTCCAACTTTTTCTCTCCCGAGAAAGAGAGAAAAACAGAAAGAGAAAAAGAAAACGACGTGGCAAGCAAATAAGTGCAAAATAGTTTGCATGGGGCGTTTCAAAACGACTTGAACCAGAGCCCCTTTCCCCTTCTGAGCGCTCCGGGTAAGGCCAATACAGAAAAAAGAAAATATTAACACGAATTCCAACTTCCGTAAACATATCTAACCGTATAGGGACCGGGCGGCCGTTGTATGGCACCGCCGTCGCTTCAACAAACAGCGCCGCCCGTGTTGGGCCGCTCGTCAGTGGAATGCCGGTGGCGGTCAGCGCATCGTTGTTGTGCATGGATTTCCATCGTTTTTCTGCGGTGCGGCTGGAAAAGCGTACATAACCACAAAGAATTTTTTTCAGATCGGTAAATCTTGAGCGTGGATGTGACCTTTACGAGGCATGCTATGTGCGTGATTTACGACCATACTCAGTATTTACAAATAGCAGACGACGCTCAATGCGCCAAGCTGGAAGTCGAGCTGGAAGTGGAAGTCCGTTCCTTCATGCAGTTTTTTCATGCCTGCATGCAGTTTCGCATATCGAGGAGTATATTGCAGCTAAATTCTCTCAGATAGCCGGTGTGTGCAACCGATCCAGGAATGCTGCGGCGCAGGCCTTTGGCAGTTGACGAAACGGCGTCGTGAAAAAGCGAAAAAAAAGTTGGGGGTTGCCTTCTACGATTTACCTCAAAACAGAAATTGTGATGGTCAACGCTTCCGTAACTTCATTAACTACGGCTGGAACGTGTTTTTTTCGCAGAAATGCTCTTAGTACAGTTATCGGGAATCGTTTACAGAATAAATACCGCATGATAGTAGAACGTTATTAATTGTCGTGGCGGAGCATTGCTTTACAAGAATTGCAATGGTTGCTGGCTAGTTGGTTCATGGTTTTTAAAAAAACCAATTCCTGCGTGGCTGAAGGACGCGAGACAGGACCGTGCCCGAAACCTGTTCTATGTTTCACTACTGAATGCTGCGGTCGGTTTACAAGCTGCCACCTACGCTTGAAAAATCATGCACTCCTCCGTCTAACGACGATGATGATGTTTTATAGCAAAGCTTTCTCGTGTGGGTTACCTTCATTATGTTATGGATTTAAACTTTGACTAGTTGAGCTTCGAGTTTGACGAGCACGCAGTTTGGTCTTTTGATCGCAGCGTCTTTGACATTGACCATTTCCCATTCGATTTCGCACTAAAAAAGCTTTGCGTTCAACCATCGTAATCATTAGACGGAGGGCTAGATGATTTTGCTGTTTAATTTTGAACTTCCATGCACCCCTCTCCAAATCTCAACTTTTTCCAGCGTGTCGGAAATGTGTCTGTGCTGGAGGACTCGGGCTGGTGACCCATATTTCAGGCAACTAATCGCGCGTTTTTGGTGTCTTCACAAGGCATTACACGATTTTGGGTACTCTGTAAAGAATGCTTAAGCATTAAATAACACCGGCTGACGTTAACACTGCCACATTTTTAAACTACCGGTGCCAGCCTTTATTCCACGCAGGTGGAAAAACGGGAAGGGGAGGGGGGATGGTTTGTAGCTTGTTGGGTGGTTGAATAACTTTGGCTCTTGATAAAATGACCACCACAAACGTGGAAGTTCCGCTACGGCTTTCGGGCTCCCATGCTGTCACAGTGTCGCTCACCAAAACCAAAGGCACAAAGCTTACGGGTACTGAAAGTGTAAACTACCGCAACACTTCTATCCATCTCGTAGGCAAGTGCCTTTTTCTTCAAAGCACACGTATCGAGGTATCCCAGCGCTAAGGCTGGCATAGAAACCATAGTCAATGAAACGAGTGAAGATAATTTAAAATGGTAGAAATAAATACTAATATTAATATTTTATTCCTACTAAGATAGCACGCAGCCAGGAGCAGAGCGCTGCAAAAAGTGCTCATGTTAGTGTAGCCCGTTCCCAAATTTAGAAGCGTCAAATAAGTTTGCGTAGCAGTTAGTGCATTTAAGAAGAAATGAATACTAATAATAGTAGTTTTATTCGTACTCAGAACGGGTGGAGCCAAGCGTAGATCGCTGCAATAAGCGCTCATGCCATTGTAGCCGACACCCGAATTTCGGAGCGTCGGACAAGTTTACGTAGCCGTTACTGCATCTAAGAACCCAACAGATCTGTCTAGACTTCGTTTCATCTCACATGTCCGCTCACAACACCACCAAAACATTCAAAGCACCGAAGGAAACACGACAAAAACAACGCGAGGCTGCGTAGTCCAGATGTACCGGTTCATTCCAGTGACGAAGGGAGCGCCGAGTGGTGGCGCCACCCGTCCAGCTGCCCGGTCCCTATAGTGCGGACGTTAGGTGATAGTTTGGAGTGCATTGATTCTCGAAAACAGTTCCTAGATTACTAAAAAAATAATATATCGCTTGAATCGAATCATATAGCAACTTAAGACCTTTCTATATGTTTTACAGTGGCGTTTTTACGATAAATTTTGCCGGGATCTTTCCGGGTGGTCGTTGTGTCTGACGTTGGGCGCAGATACGGTTTGCAGCAAGCCCAACTTTACATCAAAAGCTCTGTTTATGCTTTACATGACAGAGTTAGAGAAGAAACTGGAAGGAAGTCAGATACGGTTCAACTTAACGGAGATGTGGCAAAGTAAAGGGGTAGATCAGCACGTTTCGGGAATGCTGTACGCACGCAGACGTGCTGTTCCTTTAGCTTATAACCTGGGAGCAACGCAGCTACCCATACATATTTGTGGTCAGTAACCAACAGAAGGGTTACAGTTTAGCAGATAAAATTTCTGGAATAATGGTTTTTAACGGAAGTGTAGTGCTGATACAGTGTCGGTTCAGCGTGGCGAAATACCCGCAGTCAGTGGAATACAAATATTTGATAGCGTGGATAAATTTAACAGACCATTTAAGGCTAAGCCACGCTGCGAATAGGAAGTCCAGCAAAGGTAGAGTTCTGGTGGGATCGGCTATGTTGGGGTTTAGCTATATTGGGGACTTGCTTTGTTGACTTGTAAGGACAGTGGTTAGATCTCTACGTCACAGACTAAGGACACACATGTTTGGTGGATTAAGACAATGGCTTTTCATTATAGCGTGGCTACGCCATTCACGGCGCAGGTTCTGGTACGCCGCACAGGTGGCCGCCGAAGAGCACGCAATATTGTGCAATGCCGAGGGTGGGGGGTCGGAAGTCGCCGCGCGTTGCGAGAACACCCGACTCAAAGTTGCGGCGGTGGAGACGATTATAAAGTGGGCTGACATCAGGCTCCCTCCGTAGGTGGCCATGCTTCAACACTGTGCAACACATAACGTGGGAAAGCCAGCTTACAATAACTTTAAAGCAGGCTTTACTCTTAATTAAACACTAGTGAATTGGGTAGAACACATAATATGCGCCGTCTCATATTTAAATATGGAGGCCCTAAGAACTGTTTTGTTTTAGGAGCTCGGGGCATTTTAGGGGATCGGGCTGTCGGCGACTCCTGCCGTCGTCGTCAGCATCTCATGTAGTCACGGTACTAATAAAACACTGGGACACTCGTTCTCCAACACATCGGGCTACAACGTAAAGCGTACTAAAAGTGTTTAATGAATAAAACCGGTTTAGAATAAATTAGCATGATTTAAAGATTTGTGGAACGCTCCCTGTCCCTTTCAGCAAGTGTCAATCACAAGCAGAAGCTGTTTGTAAACGGGCTATAAGTTGTGTTACACTCATGTACCCACCGGCTTTTCACGCTAGGCCTGATCTGGTCGCGTGGTCGGATGACAAGGTCAAGCATGAATACCTTTTCACCACTCTCAGAGAGTATAAAATCCTGAGAACATTAATAGCAGTACTCCAAACAGCCTACACCGTAAACGTGGCTAGGGTCGGCATGGCCGGCATACTAGGAGAGCCTGTTCAACTCGAGAGAGGAGTTCGACAGGGGTGCCCCCTTGCCTCCATACTTTTCATTATCGCCATCGACCCGTACTTGCGAGCAGTACAACAGGATAGAGTTTTCCGGGGAATTCCCCTCCCAGGTAGCTCCTGCCTGAAGGTACTTGCATACGCTGATGATGTGACACTGTATGCACGAGATGAAGTGGATGTGAAGGAAGGTCTGAAATGTTTCCAGAGTTACGGGAGTCTTTAGGGCGCAGAATGAAACATCCAAAAATCGAACATTATGGCACGTGGACATTTCCGACAACAGCCACCAATATTAGGTCTTCCACTCAATGACAGGCTAAAAATATTAGGTGTCACGTTCAGTGAACACGGGCCAATCCAAGAGAACTGGAACACCATAAGGGACAACATCGAGAAAGCTATAAACCAAACACCAACAACCAACATGTCCATGCACGAACTTGTACATGTAGTTAAAGCAACACTTTGCGCGAAAGCATGGCACTTATTCCGTGTACAATTATCTTCATCACAACAGGTCAAGAAAATCCACAAAATTCTCTTCCGATTTATATGGGCAAGCCCCAGGGAACGCGTGCCTCGAGAACAGTTACACAGCACTGTGAACACGGGAGGACTGTCAGTACCGAACCTGTTCATTGCCGCCCGGCAGCTCGTTTTGAGAACAATGTTCGACATTCTAGAAGTGAACGACGAACCAGCCGCCACCCTCCTCCGGTACTGGGTTGGCCCCCTAGGAAAGCACATAGAGGACATAAACTGGAACCAGGTTGCCAAAAGCGAGACTCCAGGCCGCCACCAAACCACCCTGGTAACCTACCTGAAAAAAGCCAGGCGACATCTGCAAGACGAAAACCTACGCGAACTATCCCCCATTGAGGCATCAGAAAAGCTCCCCACCACGCCGCTTGGCGTCATACGCCCACCGACTACCCGTCGGCGACCGGAGGAGCGGTGGAAAAGAGCGTGTCCCCCGTGGTTGCCACCGAACCTACGAGAGCTACAGTAGAAGATCGAGGTAAGTGCCATGGCGACCCGCGACCGGCTAGCCAAGTGGCGCATTACGCGCGACTGGTGGTGCACTTACTGCGGGCAGCCAGAGACGACCGACCACGTCTTCGCCCAGTGCAGAGTCCCCAAGGCCTTCTGGCGACGCCTGTCGTGGATTACGAATCTTCACCTCCCACTGAACCCCAAAAACTACCAAGATAGAAATGCAGGAGCGCGTGAGAAACTGCGGCTCCTGTACACCGCTCTAGGTCGGCAAGAACTGTGACGGAACAGGTGTTTCGTTCACTCGTTCCGCGGGAAGCATGCACCGATCATCCTCATGTGAACAATGTGTCCGGGAAAACCAAACTTTTCCTCCAAGGCCAGCTCGACCTAACCAACCAGGAATCCTCCCAACAGTCGTGGTGCTTCAGCGGTGTTGTGTGGTTGCGGGGAACGGATCTGGTGGTGCGCGGCACGCGTGCCGGGGATCAACCGTGAACGACTCATCCCGACGAACCGTGCACGTGCTGCGCAAGTGTGAGGCACGCGTGTTAGTGAATTGAGAACGAGTCAACCCAACGAAAAGTGTGTGCGTCGTGTAGGTGCCCGAAACACCAACCAGAGTGACAATGTATACATAACTATGTGTGTGTGCGCGCGAAGCACCCTGGAGGAGATGAGACACTTTTGTGCCTCCAGGGCGGCGACTGTCGTGTGAAATCCCCAAAAAAGATATAATTTTGTAAATAGTAATTTCTTCTAGCGGGGCAATCCAGCCCTCTCGATGCAACATGGACGCTCAAGGAGGCGCTAACGCCGTCCCGTGTCTTTCCATACCCATCCTGTATACATGTGTCACGAATAAATATTTCTGCCCGGTTCCAGCTAAGACCATTAGGGCCCAGCTGGGACCAGCTACGATTATCTCTTGGGATACTAAAACAAGATAGAATACTCGTCTCTTAACCAGACTAAATACGATACATAGTTATCTGCAGTGTTCACTTTACCATGTGTGTACCTGTAACGATCTAAGACTGTAGCCCTGCTACCCCACATTCGTGGAGTTTCGACCCTAAGGCTTCGCGTTTGTCGACAACTTAACTTTCCGCTCTGTATATGTTGTACCCTGCGTGGTACAAAATGGTACAACTTGTATGTAGGCCAGCGGCAGCCATTTCTGGACTGTTGTTTTTGTGTGTGTTTCCCTTTTGTGTGTGTTTACCTGATGCGTAGTTCCATCGAGGCATGTTACGTGTCTGCTTCGATGGACAAATAAACCTCATTACAGAACCAGTACTTGCTCGGCGTTCTGGAAAACTTCGGCTTTCCTCGGGACTGCGTGGCAAGGTTGGGGGCTCTGTACACGGACGTGACATCGCAGCTTTTTGTTAACGGGCAGCTAACTGAACCTTTCCCCGTCACTCGTGGAATAAGACAGGGTTTCCCGCTGTCGCCCCTCCTATTCGCCCTATGCCTTGATCCGCTTTTGCGTCGAATAACTAACTCCCCAGTGATACGCAGCTTCCCGTTGCCTGGCCAGGGCCAGGTCAAGGTCTCGGCGTACGCGGACGACGTTTCCCTGTTCTCAAGGGACAAAGACAGTTACGCAGCGTTTTTACGGCTTTTCACCGAGCACAGCGAATTTTATAGTGCCCAGCTGAACAGGGGAAAAAGCAAGGCGCTCCGCTTTAGCGCGTTCGCCTCCGACCTGCCTGGCGGCATTGATTGGGTTGCAAGAGTGGAAGTGTTGGGGTGGTCTTTCACGCGTTAGGCGAAGTGGCGAATGAGACCTGGAGGCTGTTGAAGGGAAAGGCGGAGGCGCGGCTAGCGGTAGCTGCATCCTTCGACCTTTGTTTGCAGGAGCGCAGCTATGGGATAAAAGCCTGCGTATCGGCAGCCTACCACTGCGTAGCGAGGGTGGCGCGGCTGTCAAACTGTAGAGTAAGCTGTGTGTGTAGTGAGTGGTGTGATAGAGTTGTGAAGTGATACATGCAGTGTGTATGGCTTAGGCGACCCGCGTAGTATTTGGCACAGCGGGCCTTTTGTATCGGCTCTTATTAAATTTTCTTTCAGAGAACGAGCCCACAGGGCGAGGCGCGGGCATTGCACTGCGCTCGCGTTAACCCTTGCAGCCGCTACCCCAAACTGGGGCAGATGGGGCATGCAAATTGCTAAAATCCGTTTCAACGCAAGAAGGGTCGCCACCGCCTCAGCAAGCGCGGGATTGCTCCTCTCACCGGCGCTTCTCCGGCGCCCACACAGCGCGCGCCGTGGGCCAAGAGAGAGATTTACAATCTTTGAATACACTTATACACTGCATGCTTTGCCCCTCCCTTGTTTTCACGTTAATAAAAATGGCCCGGGATTTTTTCAACAATTTTTCTTGTAAGCTGAAAACTGTTGGTCTTTGCTTGGTCTGTAGCCGGCATAGGTCGGCAAAACAGAAAGAACTCACTCAAACTCAATCACAATTTTTTTCATTCACGCTGTACTCAATCAAACTCAGACTCAAAAAGTTCGTCTGTTCACAAAATCGCTCGTACTCACTCATCAAATGCTGATTTGTAATCGTACTCACTTGTACTCAAACTCATTTGTCCTCACGAGTATTCATACTCAATCTGTACTCATGAGTACTGAATCTGTACTCATGAGTACTCACTCTGTACTAATGAGTACTCAATGAGTACTACTGCTCATGAGTACTACTCATGAGTAGTACTCATTCTGCACTCATGAGTACTACTCATTCTGCACTCATGAGTACTCAATCTGTACTCATGAGTACTCAATTTGTATTACTCACGAATAATCAACTCATCTGCACTGTTAGCTAGGTCGTAGCTCGAATGAACAACTAAGTAGAAAAATAAATTGTTTAATTGATTAGAAAAACACAGGTTACACATAAATCCAGGGGCGGATCCAGGCTTTTTCTGAAAGGGGGGTCAGCTCCTATCAGTGATGATGATGATGATAAGCAGGAGGAGGAGGAGAAGGAGGAGGAGCCTTATTTATTCACTGAAATTTCGGGAAAGCAAAAACACAAGGAATACAACAAGTCATCAATTCATCTTTTTCTGCGACCTGAGTGGACATCTTCTTGGAGGTTTAAATTAAAAAATTAAGGGAGGGGTCAGGACATCCAGACCCCCCCTCTGGATCCGCAAATGCATAAATCAGGACAGAGGAAGAAAACGTCTGACGCGGTGCACTGTCGTTGGGCGACTTACTGCGCGAAGGCAAGTACTGTGAGAAAGCGAAACGGAACGTAAGCACTCGCGTTGCATCTGGCGTCTCCTCTTGTTCTCAGGCCGGGTCGGGCTCAGGGGAGCTCGGGGCTTAACGGTGCAGCCGTGGCCGTAAACTGCGTTTTTCTGCGTGTCTTCGGGTGGGAGCTTTTGTCGTCCGTTTTCTTGTTTGCACTACTGTTTGCACTACTGTACTCAGGAGTGCATATACTCAAGAGTGCAAGCACTCGCAAAAACTGTATTCATGAGTATTGTACTCATGAGTGCTGTGTACTCATAAGTACTGTGTACTCATGAGTACTGTGTACTCATGAGTACTGTGTACTCATGAGTGCTGTGTACTCATGAGTACTCATACTCATGAGTACTCAAACTCATGAGTACTCATACTCATGAATACTGTACTCATGAGTACTCATACTTATGAGTAGTGTACTCATGAGTACTGTACTCACGAGTAGTGGACTTACCCCTGTACTCACTCGTCATCGTACTCACTGTTTTTTTCTGGGTGTGTGATCACTCATCATCGTACTCACTCGTGAGTTTGAGTACAAATGAGTACAAATGAGTGTACTCACGAGTGAGTACGCCGACCTATGGTAGCCGGAGGCAATCTGCTTGATTTTAGCCATAGCAAGCTTCGCTGTAAAATGTAGTAGTCTAACTATTCCCTTAGGCTTTCCTTAGCGTTCTAGATTGCTAACTTTCGTTTCCGTATTTATTTATTTATTTATTTATGTATTTATTTATTTATTTATTTATTTATTTATTGTTTGTTTGTTTGTTTGTTTGTTCGTTTATTAATTTATTTAAAAACCTGTAATGCCCAGGTTTGCAAAACCTGTTGCAAAAGGAAGTGGTTTGGCACAAACACGTGTGAATAAAAAAAACAGCTAGAGGAAGCTTAAATCAATACTGAAAAAAAAATGTGAGCCAAATATAAAGCACCATTGGGGATATAAATGCGTTCAAGATGAACAAAAATTATTTTTAACTGCAGCTTGAAATGAAGACACATCGATCATACTAGCTATGGCAGGTGGTGGGGTATTCCATTGGTTAGCTGCTTTTAGAATAAAGGAAGCAAAAAATAAGGTGGTGTTACACTGCGGAATATATACTTTATGACGGTGGCCGATACGGAATTACGGAATTATACATATGACGGCGCACAAAGAGGTGCAATTTTGAGGTGCATGTTTGAACAATAAATTTTATGAAAGACTGGCCATCGGGAAATTTTTATGCGTAGGGCTGGGTTGGGAGGTTCAAGGTGCATTTATTTCATGGCAGGAACACTAGACGACCGTGCATATCTAGTCAAGATGAAGCATGCGCTACTGTTTTGTACCATTTCTAACATGTTAATGAGATAATCAAATTGAGGATCCCACATGAACACGCGTACCCAAATTTAGGCAGAATTGGTTTTATATAACAGTAATTTAAGATGTGAAGGTGTCATAAAAAATGTGCGGGCCAATCCACCGTGCGGAGAGAGAGATAAAAAACTTCTTTATTTGGAAGAGCCTTGTGGGAGTGGAGCCTTGTTACAGGTAGCCATGTACCGTCCTTGATGCTACCGCTCTCTCAACCAGCAGGAGCTGATCGCAAAGGATGGAGCCGGACAGCAGCGTCTGCCACTGCTCGGGGGAATGAGGAGGGGGTGGAGGTCGTGTTGATTTGGAAACATAAGGTGCATCAGAGTTGGGTGGGAATACGTGTTTGTTTGCACAAGTTTGAGCGTAGTTTCTTGTGTCTTTGTTGATTGTGGGTGAGGCAACGGAAGTGTTCTGCGACCGAAAGTGAAGCTTTATACACCACCTACCACGGGTGACTACGGCCCGCTTTAATCACACGTTACACTGTACCTGTAACACGTTCTTTATTATTTCACTTCAGCAGGACATTCAGAACGGCCTTATGATCGCTGTGACACACACTCAGACTTTGCATTTTCACCGCAGTTATATTCTTCGTGAACGTTACTTCAATGCACGTTCCACGGATGGTAGTCGGTTGTTTGGTATCGGCATTGCACACGAGTTCAAACTCGTCTTCCGAATCTCTCACATTCACTTCACTGCATTGTAATCATCCCCATCTGACGTAGAAAGCACTGACGCTAGCAGAGCTGACCTCTCCAGCCCACATTATAGAGTTATCTCTCTGTCTCTCTCTCCAAATTCTACGAGGACGAAATAGACGAACCACTGGCGCACACACGGCCGCTACACGTGCCGTCGGTGGAGCGCACAGCGGCGCAAGAGGTCGCGTGACGCTATCACGTGGCATTCAGAGAGAATACAGAGGGTAAACCCGCATCTGTGCTCAGTGAGTACACCGTCTGTCTCTCCAGTCTCCGCGTGTGCTCGCAGCTCAATTAGTAAGGCAACGGGCTCTTGCTCCGTTTATCTATTCCGTCCAAGTTCGATTCCTCGCGGTGCCAGTAGTTTATTTTACTTGTTCGCGGGAATTTTCCGTGGACGCCGACGGTCGTGACAGAACCCTTGGCTGGTAGAGGTACAAAGCTTCGCTTTAAAATTACCTTGCAAATACTCAAGCATACGGTTAGCGTTATTGACAATATATTTATATGCAGTTGCCAAGAAAGGTTGTTGGTTATGTCGGTTATGAGAATAAGGTAGTCGCAAATATAAGAGCTGTTAGCACGCAGGACACTGTAAGCGTGACAGCTGAAGGGCTTTATCATAAATAAACTGAACGGGAAGCGTACACACGGCAAAGTAACTGCTGCCAGAGCCGGTGCGACAGGGGTCGTCCTGCTAAGTCGGTTCGTCATCGAGGCTGACATGGCAGGCAATTATTAATTTTCTTTTTCCATTCCTCGCTTCGAGCCATGGGCAATTTTGCTTGTATTTTTTGCTTTCCACCCGACAGCCTTTTTCAGGGAACTAAATTGATTGATCGATCGCCTAAATGTTGGAAATAATCGATTGGTTGCCGGAATGCAGTAATAAAAGGTTTATTGATCCCCAGAGCACGCACCTCAGCTGTTAGCGATTACAGCGCTCTTTTTTACAACGTCAAGTGTTAGCGAAAAGTTTCCGACTACTGCGTAATCTCTGGACAAGAATGATTGTCATCATTGTTGTTATCATTTTTGTGGAATGGGAATTGGCATGCAGGAAGAGAAATGGCCTTCATCGTTGCCGCCGTGTTTGTTGTCGAAGCCCCTGGGTTTGGCCGAGAGGGAAAATCGGTTTTTTAAAGCATCTCAGAGCGTAGATTCCTGCCTATAATCGCCGAAAACCCTGTGGTCGGTCTCAACTTGATCGGTTTTATTAACATCAAAACAATTAAAAGCATCGTCGTCATTCGTGTCTATATGTGGAAGCACTACCGAGTCGAGCAGTCGGAAAGTGAAATGAAAAAAGAGAGAGGGGGAGAAGTAACTGTTACAAACTATTTACGTCTGACTAGTGAAAGTTTGGTCTACTAGGTGGTTGGGACGGAGCTCTGGCCAAGACATGCATGAAAGGCACACTGGCTGGCAGGCGGCTATTAAAGCCCCTTGCGTTCAACACAAATGTTACGTGCTCGAAATGCTGGGATCATAACTCCGAGGAACGGGGGGTGGAGGGGGAGTGTAGGGGTTGAGGTAGTGTTGCAAATTTTGTAGTAGTTGTAGGTAGTGTTGTAGTAGGTAGCACGAGGACAGGACAGCGCTATATGTGTGTTGGATGTTGGGGTACGGCCACCACACACCTGACCCTGACAGTACGGAAGGTGCCCTGACCGTTGAGTATTCTAATCGAAGGTGTAAAAGGTCGCACGGCAAAGAGCTAGCTTGCGCACTTCTAAAAGAAACAAAGCACAATGAGTATCATCATCAACAGCCTATTTACGTCATCGTCAGGAAATGAGTATATTTCATGTTTATTGGGAGACCGGTCGTATGTAATGGACGATCACAGGAGAAGATTCTTTTGTCGACCGACGTGAGCGGCAAATGCTGCGCTCCAGATGGCCTGCGCAACAAATTTACCGCGCGTGACGTCAGCAAAACATGTGTTTACGCCTGCTCTTGTAGCAAAGCGCGAATGGCGCCGCTTAACACAGTTGTATCCAGCGGGCACACAGGCTCGCAGTTGCGCGACAGCAGAAAAGCGCGAGCGGCTGTGACTCAGCTTCGCGGCAGATTCCGAGTGCCTTCGGGAATCAGCTGTCGAGCGCATGCATGAATCAACGTCATATGGAAGGGGCGTCGCGGGCATGACTGCCAAAGCGGACTTCATACCACCCCCTCTTTCTCTCTCTCTCTCTCTCTCTCTCTCTCTCTCTCTCTCTCTCTCTCTCTCTCTCTCTCTCTCTCTCTCTCTCTCTCTCTCTCTCTCTCTCTCCTTGATTATAATTTTAATTGTCGCATTTTGTCAGCCATTACGACGCGAAATCTCGACAAGAAGGCAAAATCGGATCCAGGGAAGAGGAATTGAGGAAAATCATATATTCATATCGTTTTCTGAAAAAAAAAAAAAGAAACGCGTGACCTGGACAACACGATCAGGTCCTACGTGTAATAAGCTGAACAAAAATGGGTACCGAATAATTGTCATAGATTTTTTAACGTCGATAGGCAGAAAACTACACCAAAATACTTACGTTATAACTAGGGCGAGGAAATTGACGCATCGTGTTTATAGGAAGAATGAAAAGAAAAAGACTTCTGAAAAACGTTACATAGAATAAAACGTATTAGCCTAATTAGCTGATAAGGTATTAGAATTCGTGCCTCTCTTTCTCTCTGAAAAACACGCAAGTGTCAGAATGCCTATCATGGCGATTTATGTCGGAGGGTGCTCACCATACGATACAGCGCGACAAAAGTCGTTTGCATCTTTCATTGCGCGATGACTGAGCGCCGATAACGTATTTCGCCGGCATTGTATAAGCGAATGCTCACCATTTGTCAAGTTTACTGCCTTGTATGTAGCAAGTGGTCATCCAGGAGCACTGTGGTGAAGCCCGCGTACTGCAGTCTATACAGGGCTTTATTTATCACATTTTTACGGACGCATATGGTTCCAGAATTCATGGGAAGTGCAGGCCTCGGCCTTCTGCACAAACTGCAGCTGAACGTCGCCTTTAAACAACGTTTCCGCTTTGAGCTAAAACCAGCCTGCCCGCTTCTCGATGCACGCGAGCATCCCGGCTGTCTCACCTGTGAATAAGCGCTATTTTCAGCGCGCAAAATGTCCCCGACCGTGATCTTTGGATCGACCGCTTCCCTTAGACGACTACTGAAGGACGTATCACGCCCCGAGTCATCCCTGTAATGCGTATCACTCGCGACTAAAGCTCTGTGAGCTTTCGTGCGAAGAACAGCGCTGAAGGAGAAATATCCCTCACGACACCTGACCCTAACAAGGCAACTAATAACCTTTGTCATTACTTTGTGTAGGATGTTTGTTTGAAGTGGCTGAAGAGCTGTTTCTTAAAATAAATGGCGTTTGATTCACGATTCAGGTTGGAAAAGCAATGACTGACCTCTGTCAAAAGACAATTAACTTGAGACGCAAAAAAAAAAAACGCATCCTGTTTTCTAAAACCACAAAATTCTCATCATCATCATCGTAATTGGTTGCCTTAACCCCCTTACCTTCAAAATACTCCCGAAGCCTCTGGCTAGTGGTCAACGTGGCCCACAACCCCGCCATAAACGAGTAAACGGCTCCCACGCCCACAATCTGGCGGTTAGCCGCATCGTAGCGCCAGTTTTGTAGGGATGAAGGTTTTTCGGTATATAGCAGGTGTTTTTGTTCCTTTTCAGTCCGTCTAGACGCAATGTACCGGGCTGGTCAAAGTAGCAACGATAGCTGAGACGAGGGGAAAAATAGCGCTAAGGCTAAGACGTCAATAAGCGTCGAAATCGGAGAAACAACGCTGATTAGCGTGGTCAGAGGGCAGGATGCGATACGCTGCAGACCATGCGGCCGCGTATCAAGGCGATACAGCCGGCGCGGCGTGTACAATAGTGCTGTCGTCCGCGCAAACCCTAGCAGATATGTAGCGGCGATCACGTAGGCCGCCGTGTAGGCCGTATACGAATTCTGTCGCTACTATGTCTCTACTCTGTGTACAGCCAGGAGCGCGAGGCCCTCGAGAAGACCTGCTCGAAAACGTGTGCCCGTCCACTTCACGTGTGATGCACCCGACGTTCGGTACATTTAGGTGCATCCCGGTGCATTTTGTGACGCCAGTGTTGGGCGATTTTATTTCTTTCTCTGATAAGATCCCGATGACTTCTTCTGCGTTGATACAGACTCGCTCCCCCCCCCCCCCCCAAACCGGAAATCTCTTTCAGATAGCATTGTCATTGTTCCTCGCGTCTGTAAAGTTAACTTATTTTTTTCTTCGTCACCTGTAGCGAATGACGTTTATCGAGGCGG
Organism: Haemaphysalis longicornis; assembly: GCF_048455015.1. NCBI lineage: Eukaryota > Metazoa > Arthropoda > Arachnida > Ixodida > Ixodidae > Haemaphysalis > Haemaphysalis longicornis. The sequence continues at coordinate 92,902,024 of NW_027526335.1, forward strand.
TTTGTTCACTTCGAAGCCCTGTGTCAATCGTCAATGTACTTAACGGAGGAGAACACGTGGGCCTTTGACCTGACGAACTCAGTCCTCAATTGAAATTGGCATCATTTTTGTTAACATACCTGTAACTTGAGCCTCAAAGTTAAGGTGCGGAGAGAGAATATCGCCTTAAATTGAAGAGGTCCAAAGGAATCTAACCTCCGCCTTATAACTGGGTTTTTAAGCCTCTATACAGATTCTGACTGAGCCACGAGCACTTTGAACCACGACTTTGAACTTATTTTGACTTTGGCACAGACATATTTGGAAAATTCAGTATTTTGGAGCCAGACACATTATTTGTTGAAAAAACGAGGATAACACGCGAATATATATTTTTTTTTACTTGGGTACACTACTGGCAGGATCATTTGTGAAGATTATTATTTCCGTGCCCACTGCAGGACGAAGGCCTTTCCCATTGACCTCCAACCACTCCCGAGCAGGCGATTATTATTATTATTTTTTTCGTGCGTCATTTTGGAGCTTAATCGGTTTCAGGTCCTTAAGACTATTCGTTATGAGTTGGTGGCCCACTATATGGTTTGAATTTTTATTGTGTGCTCGCTTAGCAGTCAAAACTTTATTAGCGAGTTTTAGCTGACCGTTTTTCGCGGTCCGCTCCGCTCCGATAGCAAGCGGAAGCGCCATTGCGCATGCGTGGCGCGCCTGGCCGCGAACGGCATCGGTTTCGCTGAGCGCGACGCCGGTACCGGAGCGGACCGTCGAAAACGGTCAGCTAAAACTCTCTATTATGGGACAGCTGTTATTGCTGCAGTGCAGGCATTCGAAGAGATGAAATGGCGCGGCCCCGTTTTATTAAACAAATCTCCCATTAGCCTTTAATAACAAAAATGAGGAAGGCGGTATTCAACAAAAAGGAAAATACACAGCGATCTTGGGGTGGAATGAGTACTAAAGACAGCGGCCAAAGAGCAAACAAACAGAACCAAAATTGAATGTTGGCAAATAATGGCTTCTATCTTTGAATTCAGGATAATATTAGTTCGGGAAATTATCTTCTTCTTTTGCTTTTTTTTTTGGGGGGGGGGGGGGGTATTAATTTGTTTTTCACGGAGGTAAACCGGATGCCGCTCTAATAAAATCTTTAATTGACGTTCAGCGCTGGTCCTGTATTTTCTGAATTCTTTGTTTCGCCTGCAGTGAGCTGCTGTTGTGGACGTTTGCCAACTCGCCCGATTATCAACATTTCTATAAAGTTTCCACATCCTTCTAATTTTACAATGTAATTAACAACTTATTAGCGAAGCCAGAATAATTACATGTTAAAATAACTACGCTGCTCGAAATGTTTTTGTTAATGTGATGTATGAACCATAAAAAGTAACGCAAAAAACTGGTCTTTCTGCGAAAACGATTTGAAGAGGACAAAGGTTGGGGTGTAGGAAATAAACTTACAAATATTGGAGCACCGCAAAAGATTTATAGGGAAGTTTGTTGAATTGATCCGAATTGCATCGAATTCGCACTGAGCTGTACTAGATTGTGCGTTCATAAGCGGGATTTGTATCAAGCAGACACACGGGATGATCCCAGCTAAATCTCGCAACACTTGAATGAAGCGTTCAACCCACTCGGCATTTAAATTCGACGGCTTTCTTTAAAACTCAGAAGAAAAAAAAATATTCCACTCTTGTCGAATTTTCGCGCTAAATGCTTCGTTATGCATTTAGTTTGATGCACTACAACGCCATACATATTTCATCTATTTTCCTACGGTAAAAGATATTATTTATCGCAGCAAACTACTTAATAAATCAGAAGGTGAAAGAGGGTGAGTTGGCCCGTCTTACCGCAACTTCTTATAAATTTCTTCGTCCTTAAACAAAACACATATGTCTTGCTTAATATTTGCTTTTGAGTTCCGTGGAGAAGTCCCATGTATATAATCCCGAAGTGAGAGATCCCTGGCATAGGAATTATTCCGCCTAGGGGCGGTATTCTCGTGTTTGTGCGTTTTGAAAACGTCCATTTTGCGTCCGTTTTATTGGGACGTAGTTCCAGTTGTAGGCGGGCATTGGGCTGACTTTTGCGCAACTGTTCTGGTAAACACATTTTAAACGACTAAACCTATTTTTAACTATCTTTCATGTGTTTATTGTTCCGCCAGCGAACCAAAAACAAGGCGACGAAAAATCGTCTGCTCCAAATCGTCTGCTCCGAGAAGCCGCGGCTGATCAGGATTACTTGATATAGGATTTGCGAAACTCCCCATAGGCCCAATGCATCAAAAAGTGGCCCTACGATTGCTCCACTGTTTTGGATCTTGTTTTACAGTGGCGCCATCTGTCGGGGACAAAATAAACTATATACAACGTGCTTCGCCGCTCGACGACCTGGGCGAAAAATGGTATTTGAGTGCTTACGTAAGCTTGTTATGCCAAAGGATCCTAATGTGTTCAACTTTTCAAGTGTTTTATATACATACGAAGCAAGAGTAGTAAAAAGGAATGCTACCGTGGGGTCAACCATCGCTAGCGCACTGTCGTCTGCTGCACGTCATCTTCGGTCTTCTGGCGGCAAAAAAATAAATAAAAAGTCACTTCGACGGCTTTATGCAAGCTGAAAAAAGATTATTTAGAGCCGCTTGATCGGCTACTGGATTAGTTTAGGCATACAATGGGGTGTAGGCCAAATGATAACTGCAAATTTAATACTTCAGGTCGGACCTATGTTGTGCCGGAGTGCCCGCACAAGCGCTAATGGTCGATGCAGTTGCGCGGACGCAGAAACAATCGCGACCTAAAAACCGGAGTTAAGATAGCAATGAATAACTTGAAAAAGCAAAAAAATAAGAATTAAGCACATTTAAAACAAATTTTAACGGTAAATTGTCAGTGTGAATAATTAGTATGTTTTTTGGATGGCGCGTGCGGTGGCCGTGGTGGCGGTTTTTTCATCCCCAGGATTGAGGGACACGCGCCGCGGAAACCTGACTGCGCCCCTCTCCCGGCTCTTCGCCCGTCCGGGGCGTAACTGAATGGGGCAGAAAAAAGAAACGGCCGCCGTTTAATAACGAAGACAGCTAGAAAAATCGACTCCGGGATATCCGTAGCACGGCTCTAGCGGCATGCCGTGGCAAAATATTGGGCTTGTACGACTAACTCACGAGGTTCCCGGGCCGTCTAAAATTTTTCTGCTGCGGCCTATGAGAACAGGCTGGATTTCAGGTCGTTCCGCACTAGTTAACACAAAATTGTGGCGCTCAGAAAACAGATAGAAAAAACAACTCCCGGGTTTGAGTACTTCAGGTTGTGGGCTACAAACCTGTTATTGTAGATTTTTTGCAACGTTGTTTGTGTAGGTTCCCTGCAACACTTTTCATGCCCGGGGTGAGGCGTATCGCCACAAACTTCGAAAAACTGACGCTACGTGGCGCCCCCGTCCCCCTCCTTTTTCCTGGAAGGAGTGGAGAGGAGGACCGTCTCCACCCGAACACTCGCCTCTCCTCAGCGGAACCAGGGAGGGTTCCCATCTGTTGTCGCTGAGAGTAACAAAGAGGCAGTCGGTAGTGTGCACGAGGACGAACAAGGCCTGCTCCCCTGGTTTATCCCAAGGAAGTGGGGGAGATAATTGCTGCCACTGAAAAGGTTTGGCTGACTTGACTGTCCCCCCTCCTCATTTTTAGATTGCGCAGAGCAAACAAAGCGTGCTCCCCTGGTTTTTTCGCGCGGGGGGGGGGGGGGAGGGGGGGGGAAGACTTTCCAGCACAAGAACTGTGCCTGAAAGGCCAACTGCACTCAAATTTCACCTCGGCCAAATTTGTTTTTAATGCGTAGTAAGTACCCCCAAATAAGCTGAGACACAAGTGGTAGCCCCGTGAAACGCCTCGTTAATCAGTCAGAAGCGTTTAAAAAGGCTCCGCCGCAGACCCCTCTGCACCTGCCGGCGGATCGCGTAAACAGCCATGACGCGCCTGTGACGTTCCAGCCTACGGGGGCTTTTTCCTCTGGCCAGCCAAGCAGCGGGAGAACCGGTCGAGCTCTGCTGCCCTGTGCGCGCGTCGAGCTTGCGCGCAGACATTGTCCCGAACTGGTGACCGTCCGGCCGCTCGCTGGACGGCTGCAACGTCACTGCAATGGCCGCGCTCTCCTCGGTTTCGGTTTCAAAATCGCCGATTTTTGCTGGCCGCTTGCGGCGTCCACGTGCGTATTTCAGCTGTTGTATTTTGCATGTTGCTTTCTTTTTAAGCAGACTATACGGATATAGGGTTTTCAAGAAGTCGAAATTTTGAGTGCAGTTGGCCTTTAACGACGTGTCCACACGCGCTACTGTGTACAGTTTTTGCTTCTTCGTTTTCTTTCTTTTTTCTGAGGTGGCAAATAACGCTATGTTAGTACGGTGTCAAATGTGAAAATAAGTTATCCGCACGGTTTCCTGCAGTGATGCGTTAAATGGTGTAAAACGTATATGTTTGCGCGCAGGTATGCCATTTTGTCTTTTTTTACATACGGATTAGTATGAATGTATTTGTAATCTGTTTAGCGTTTTCTCTTCTTTTGCTGTATTGTGTTTTTCTTATGTATACAGGTAATCATGCCGTCCTTGTTACTGTATATATCTATTCCCACACATGCCTAAGGCCTGGCACTCAGGCTGGAAGTATGAAATAAATAGTAAATAAATAAAAATAAAGCACTTTCTTCAAGTTTCTGAGACTGAAATTATGGCGCAAGGGGGCTTGCCAAGAGCTAAACGAGCGCCGCTTTTTTAACGCTATTATATCGAAGCGGCGTCCGTTTTATCAAAAATCGTTTTCTCGAATGCCGGTTTATAGATTCACCAATGTTCGTTGGTTTTTTTCGTTTAAATTGTTATTTTATTCAATTTATGTACCATTCATCCCAATGCTATTTAAACGCTTTTTACCAGAGGGAATATATTAATTAGAGGTGTGTTCAAGTTTAATTCATTGTTTTTCATCCTTTTGAAAAATTCCCAGTATATTGCCGTAGTTTCGCAGTTTTTTTCCCGCAGCTTTTTGTTCAATATTTGTTGCCTTTAAGCTTTGCGAATTTTCTCATTCTTGTGTGCGCTCTAGAGAATGTGTTTAATATTTTGTTAATTGTAAATATTAAAATTGTGGCCGCGCTCCACTGCTTCCAAGGCGCTTCCATCAGAACAGCACCAGTTAAAAACTGATATGCGTTAAAAACGGTTATAAAAAGTATAAACGACGCCGTAAGAAGCATGCATATACGTGAAAAAGTCAATGGCGCTTAACCGAAATTGAAGCAATTATACATTTACAGCACACTGTTACAGTTAAAGTGTCGTGAATTATACGAACGCAATGGTAGTGCTGCACCTGAAATTAACCCCAATGTTGAGCATTGATGTTTGGGATTCCAAGTTACTACTATTTAGACGCCTATGAACGGCCCATTTTAGACGGGTCTAGGACATTTCGATGTACTGGAACATTTCAATGCGGGATGTTACGGTGCAAGCATTCCGGTGCACCGACATTTTCGTACGCCAACTTTTCTGCGAACGGATTTGTGTGCTTATTTGTGTGAAACTTTCGGCAACTTATTATTTGCGTAGGTATTAGGTTATGGATGGCTGTCTACGCACTGATTGCATCGTTTGTGTTTATGCTTTGAAAGTTTTCGGTCAGAATTTGAGATTTTTTAGAGCTTTATTTAACAACTCCTTTAGGCAATACCAATTATTATGTATCTTATTTTTTTCTAGGGGCGCGGGCGAGGGTTCAGAAAGTCACAAAAAGAGCAGCTTCTTGCCGCCTTGTGTGGCGCCTTGCATCTGCGCAAAAAGAGATATTTAACGATGTTACGGCACATATAATGTTACACTGACGTCGAAAGGGACAAATTATGCAGCTCTTAAAGCTTTATGCTGTCGTTCATGAAACTTTGTATAAATGAGCTGAAGAAACGGTTTTCATTAAGACTTGTAACAAATAAAACTTGCTCAAACGTAGGCACTTCCAAAAAAAGACGTCTATTGCTAAGCTTGCGCACCAAGCTTCTGAACTGTGCCTTTTCTGTGCACCCTTCGGTGCCACACACAATAATTGCAGCTCTCTTTCCTAGGTGTAAATTCCGAGGACACCTAAGCACTTTTTTATGATACAGTGATTGAGAAAGCATTAGTGTCGAGTTGCCGAACGTGCACTCTCAATCGTCCTTTTTTCTTTTCTGTCTGTCTATCTGTCCGTCTGTCACTCGATTCAGCCGCTGGGCCAAACATGAAACAATGCTGGAACAAGGAGTATATATAGGCAAAACCGTCCCAAGCTACTGAACCTGGCGGAGTGCATATATTTCTACGTGTCAATATTGTTCAGAAGAAAAACTTGGCCGCGTATCTGCTCGCTTCGCTGCAAATGTCGTCGAAAGGCGATAGTCTTCTGCAGCCCCTGCCGTCTCATACATTCTCCTCCCCCCTCTCTCACTCCTCGCGCGTCTGACGCGATGGAGGTTAGCTAAATTAAATCCACTTTTCCCGCGCTGCAGAGCTCGCACGCCATCTGTTGGAACCTTTGCTACTGTTCGGCTTAGGGTTGCGCTCGAGCTCGAGGCTCGGGCGCCAGCTTCTTTTCGTATTTTTTGGTCAAACCATTGTTTTAACGCCTCTTTTTTAAATTGCTATCGTGAAAACCAAGGCCATGTCTATGCTTATTTAAAAGAACGCGCGTAATCCCGGTTATGTGCTTACATTTTGCCTCAAATGTACCTGGGGTTTCCTTCGCGCCATATTATTGGGACATGTATGACAAATCTTGGCAGTTTTAGAAGTTTGGAACGGTTTTGCGTATATAAGCGTCTTGTTTAATAATATTTATAACTTTTGAACCGGTGGCTGAATCGGTGCCGTCCACCGGGCGGGCGCCCTAACATCTGCGCTTCATGCTCGCCAAATAAAGATATATCAATCAATCAATCGCGTTTAAGTAGCCCAAGAAAGACTATCGTCTTTAAAAAAGCATTAGGCATAATTGAGGCAAAACATTAGTGCATAACTGGCCGCAGCAGCGTTCTTTTATTCAAAAATAGACGTGCGATTGGTTTTAATAAAAATGCGGTAAAAGACGGTGTCAAAAACAGGCCAGATAAAAGTAAATATAATAAAAGAAAGATGTCTCCTCAAGAGTGAGAGAGAGAAACCTTTATTTGGGGCAAGGCTGGCCCTAGGCCTGTTGGGGGAATAGGATCAAAGGAATGGGTAAGGAAGGGGAGCAGACCGGCCGTTCTATACAGCTCGTGCTAGACCGCTTGTGACTGCGAATACAGCAATCTTGTGAAGGATGGGAGTGCCCACGGAGTGAGGGTGTGAGGAGGCGCTGCTCACCGGACAGGAGTCGGCAGGTCGAAGCGAGGAAGACGAGGTGTGTGCGGAGGCGGAAGAAGGGCGCGGGGGAGAAGGAGGACGAGGAAGAAGACGGGTGGTAGCACGGAGAAGCAGGAAGAACGAGGTTCGGGGAGCGACCTGCCGGACGCTAACGTTCGGGGAACCTCCGCCCCGAGCCGCGCCTTTGTCCTGGAGACTCTGCTGGGTGTGAACGCCCAGGAGATCTCCGCGCCGAGCTACACCAGGTCTCTTCGAGCCACCGAGTAGCAGCGTCAGAAAGGCTCTGGAACCCTTTAAGCAAGCAGCTCTTTTCATCGACCAGCAGCAGCGCTACCTACTAGGGCCTCGCGTCAGCACACCTTGTTGCAAAGTCTACCGACCAGCGCACCGAGCCAAGTGCCCCTACCCAGCTCACAGACGTCAACGACTTCCACACGTGAGCGCGAACTATTTTTGGGCGCGAACTTTGTCGTGTAGGACATTAACTCTCGTAACTTGATTATGTTAATGCTCATTTATCTATTTTTTTGTCAGTGATTTGTCCCGTAAATACACGTTGTCCTTGTCCGCAGCCAACAGCCTCGTCCTTCTCCGTCTGATCAGATTAACACCTCCTCATTCACAAAAACAACCTGCATCACAAGGGTCTATGGCTATCGCGGGATCGTTGGTGGGGGCAGATAAATTTCTATAGCGAGTTAATTTGGGGCAAAACCAAATGAGGTGGTGCAGATAAGCTTTGGTTAGGGAGTGGCACTTGTTCACGAATACCTCAGCAGCTCTTGGAAGCGTAGGTAGAGAAGCCAGGAACCCAGGCGGGGTGAGGTTTTTGAGGCGCTGTTCCAAGAACAATTGAAAGAAAAGGTCCCAACACGTGGCGCGCGAACCAAGAAAACGAGGGAAAATTGAATCTAATTCATCAAACTTCAATTGCATTAATTATGGGGGAGGCAGGGGGAGAAGAACAGCGTGAGGGGGAGAGGGGAGGATGTTACGAGGCGGGGGCGGCCGAAGGCTATGGTATACATTTGCAGCGAAGCAACCAGATACGCAGCCAATTTCTTATCTTCTCCTCGTGACTATGACTCGGCACATACCCGGGGAACGTACTGTAAATAAAAATACTACTTACAGTACGGTAGCATACCCCATTTCAGGTAGTATGACGGACAGGGCGTTTCACGTAAGAGCGCTAGTCCAAGAATATTGTTCACTGATCATGTCGCACACTAGCCGGTGGTTGGGGCGGGGAGTATTAAAATATTTTAGTGTACGTCTAAAAGAAAAGAAGAACCTACCCGCAATCAGTAGCACCTTTCTCTTCTTGAGCAAAGCTGCCTCAGGGGCTAGCGTGTGCAAGTCGATCCAGCACGTGCTCTTTTCAGAAGCGTTCTCGTCGGGCCGGCGTGCGTCTTTTTTAGCTTTGGAGGCACCGGAAAGCCCGTTGAGCGGACGCGTCCCACGCAATAGAAAACATTCATAACGTGTTTTTCTTTTACTTGCCGAAGACTTGCATATGCTCATCTGCTTGTTTTGGCACTGTCGCGTTAATTGCGTATTTCTTTGTTTTCCGTTACTCATAATGTTAGTATACTTGCACCTCAACCTTAACGCAAAGTAGGTAAGGGTTGAGGCATTTGATTTTTGGTTTTTTATGAACCCCGAAATAATAGATTATGATCTTGCTCTACCGCTTGTGCTTTGCAACAATAACGCAAAATGTTTTTGTGCTGCAAATTATTTGTCAATGCAGATATTAGCATAGGAAAAATAATTTTCCTGAATTCGGGTGTGAATGTTCGCGCGTAGAAATTAAAAGCGAGCAGAAAAAGAAAAGCTCGTTTCGTTTAATTGCATGCGTCTTCAAAAGACGCCCACATATCAGACACCTGATTAATTCTAATGTACGAATCAATGTACCAACGCAATTTGTGCAAGTTGTTCAACAGCAAAAAAAAAAAAAAGTTCGGGATGTGCCAAGTGCGAACAAGTATCATGCAAGCGGAAGGAAATAAAAATGCCATGTGACAAATTGAACAGATGACCCCTTAATGTCGAAAAGGTGACCCATGGGACCTGAAAGGCTTTCGGAACCGACGTCCCCCAACAACACGTTTCATTCCGTGAAATAGCCAGGACACCGGGCTGGTCGAGCGGCGCGGTGAGCAGACGATGCGTCCGTAGCAGACGACAAGACGACACTGGCAAAAGTTAACTCATTAGCGACGCTGCAGTTGACCCGAGCCTGCTCGATACGTACTAACGCACATTGTTTCACAAGTCGAAAGAAAATTTTACCGGGCTCTTTCCTTCGAGTGAGAAATGCGGCACGAGCGCCACGAAAAGCATTTCCCCGACGGTGAACATGGTTAAGTGCGAATGCACGGGGTGATGCTATGAGGGGGAGTAAAGTTAAAATCCGTTGGCATTCGCCCGTGAGCGCGCGCGAGCCGACCCACGGAGGTCTGGCAGTTTATCGCTGCATATATAGGGGGGTACGCCGCGCCGAGCGCGCCGAGCCAGGTGGCTGAGAGAGGAGGCGAGCGCAAGGGGAGAGGGACAGCGGCGCACGGCAGCTGCAGCCGAGCGAGGGGGAGAGGAGAGAGTGTGACGTCACGGTGGAGAGAGAGGCGCGCGGCAGCTGCTGGGGAGAGGAGGCGCGCTGTGACGTCATACCATGACGTCACGGCGCGAGGAGCGGTGCGGGGAGCGGCGCGCACCCGCGCAGCCACGGCGAGGAGGCGGAGCGAGCGCGGTCACGTGGTGAAGTGACGTCACCGCGCCGTTGCTACCGACGCTCCTCTTCGCTCCACGCCGTTGCTAGGGAGAGGAGGACTGCGGACGCCGCCGCCGCCGCCGCCGCCGCCGCCGCCGCCGGCGGTGGAAGGTTTAGGGTCGCTTATAAAGTGCATTCGCACTTAAAAAAGCAGGCGTCCGAGCGGGGCGAGCCCTCCCCGTCCACACGGGTAGGGTGCCTCGTTGCGCGCCCGCAGAGCGGGGGCGCATCGAGGCACCCTACACACGGGGGAACCGCAGCCCATGCGGGCGTTTTGTGAGGGCTCCCCTCTTTTTTTTTTTTTTTCCTTCCTGGTTCGGCGAATTTCAAAGGCGAAAAGCTGGCCTGTTTGGGAAACCGTCGCGAGCGGCTAGACCCTGTGTGAAGGCCCTGCTTCTCGCACCGCGGGGGAGAGAACAAGAGAGAAGGAATTGTGTCTTCAGGTCGCGACGCCACGTGGTGTCAGTTTTTCGAAACTCGACGCCGTGTCCCGAAATCTTGGCCATGGAAGCCATGGAGGAAAGAATACTTTGAAGCGGAGTTTCGCAACTCCTTACATCGAAGAGCTCTGGCGGCTGATATAGTTCCACCGTGCTTGCGCGGCGTCAAATCCGGGGTTCGCTTTTAGCCAATCAGGGCTTGCTCAAAATGGACAGTTTTGAAACGGACACAAAACAGAAAAAACATGAGAATACCGCACCAGATTAAAAAAAATCCTTCCAATTTGAACCGGAGATTTTCCGCCCTGCTCAGAGTGACGTATCCAGACGTCCAGCATGCAAAAACACGTCACTTTCTTTTTACCCCTGTTATCTTCGGCTTGTCGAATGTCTCCTCGTTCGTCTCGGCAACAGGCATTGTTTACACTTTGACCCCGCTCGCAGATTTCACTTCGTCGGATTCTGGACGTGTCTCGTTTCGCGGGACGAGTCATACGCGTCGAGCTAATTCTCTAATTTCCTGCCGCTGCAGTCGCCTTGCCTTTGTTCTTACAAACATAGTTTTTTTTTCTGACTACGCCGCTTCAGAGAACACGGCCGGAGCTAACGTCATGCGAGCTGGAGAGCAAGCAAAAACAGACGCGGAGGTTTTTGAACCCGCGATCTTCGGCGTTGTGCCGTTAACGACACGTGCTCCGTTGTATGCGCTGCAGCTGCACTCGCGGTGTGTCGGAAGTGTTTTGAGCGAGGCGGAGGTCGCGCGGAGTACATGCTTTTCCGGCATCACGATTACTTTTAGGTCTTCCGTATTCGTTATCGAAGTAAGTGTTCAGCGCCGTGCTGTTAAGCGTTACAGGCGGGGAGCTGTCATTTTGAAGTGTTCTTCGTGGCGCCAGATGTTAAATTAGGGGCGAGTGACATAAACGTGCGCCATGAAGTTTGGCCGGCCGGCCGGACTAAAACTGATGATGAAGGCAGCTAACTTTGGGTTTGTAATAATTTAGGAGCACAAAGATCATTTTTTCCAGAGGCAACCCGCACAGCGAGCTTGTTTGAGTGTTGTTATGATCTAGTTACATCTCTAAATAAAACTCACGAAGAAAAATTTCGGACAAAAAAAAAAACAGACTGAACAGAGAAAGGTCGGTTACCGAGTTTCGTTTAACTAGTATTCACCAGAGAAAAGGATTGTCGATAGGCCGCTGCCCTGTGTGAATCCATGTGAACCAAACGCGGAGTGTAAGCACGACATCAGCTGCTGCAACGAGCGTCGAAACGGTTTTGAGAAACTCGTCCCTGTCTTTGTTGTGCTCCCCTCATGGCGAGCTTGCGAGCGGCACACACGTGACATGAGGCAAAGCCCACAAATGCCACATTTGAAGCAATAAGCTCTTGTTTTTTTCTGCTTGATTCTGTGAAAATACGCGCAAAGTATCCCATGATCATATTTCTCAAGCATCTCCGCCAATTTAAAACGAAATGTCAAAAACCAATGACAATTCCTTGCGAGCGGCTCTTTCGAGGAAAAATAAGCACAAAAAGGCGAGAAGTAAACTACGTTGAAAAGGCTCGGAGTGGCATACACGATCGGCTACCGCGCTCTCTCAGCTGACCGTGCGGCAGCGGCGGCGGCAACGGCGGCGGCACTGAGAGCCGCCCAGCCCGCGGCAACCTATTTTCTTGCTTTTTCCTCGGCCGCGTAGTGAGTCGCGCAAGGCGGCACGGCCGAAGTTCAGCCACGGCAGCTCGGCCGAGCTCGGGTAACAACAAGGGCTGTCATGTGACTCCGAGCGGCTTTCCCCGTTTCGCTCGCCTACCACGTGGGTCTCCGCGGCCTCCTCGCCTGCTGCATCGGAGGCCAACAGCAGGAGCAGGCTGCATTGAGACACAAGCGTCCCGTCCCGTGCAAACGCGCGCTGGAACATCGTAGGGCAACGTGCGCTCGCGGGCAGCTGGTCTGCTCTTCCTAGTTCGAGCGCTTTGGACTCTGTCGCGCTTGATACCCTCCCAGGGGCGTCGTGCGTGCGTGCGTGTGTGTGTGTGTTGTTGAAGGTTGTGCGTAGCTCTCAGGTCGGCTGTCATGCCAGGGCCCGAAATCGAGAAGATGACGTCTCGCTGCTGCGGCCAGCGTGCGTCGAGGCCCGATGCGGCGTTGGTCAAGGCGTCCGTCGGGGTGCTGGCGGGCCTGTTCCTAGCCCTCTCGGGTCTCGCCACGTACGTCTTCTTCCCGACCATCCTCAGAACGCAGGTGGAACTGGTGAGTTATATTTCATCGCGCTTCATTTGTGACGCCCAATTTTAATTCACTATTGATCACAGCTTTTTACCGTTTTCAGTGTTCTAGCATCTTTTCCTTTTCACTGCTCTTTCCTCAGTTAAAAGTGGAACGTGCGTACAACCGACAACTATTACTGTACCATGCAAACCAACCACTCCTCCTTGACTACTTTCGTTAATTGCACGCACCTGTCAGTCGGTAGCTGCCTGAATAACCATTAGAAACTCTGGTTCTATCTGCGGGTACCGTAATTACGAAACCACAACTCCAACTACCGTGCTTTCCGAATGGGTACCGTTACGACAGGCAACGGTTAGACGTGCCTGCTCGATTTCCACAGGCGGTGCTTTCTTTTAAAAGTGGCGATGATCACTGGGAAGCGAGAAGCAGTTCGCCTTGAAGGAGTTTCGCGGGGCGGCGACTGTCTTCCGGGAACCTCCGTCTGGCGGCTGCCGCGTGCGTTTAAAACACGCAACACCCGGGCGCTCGCTCCCGCGGTTGGAGCTGTTCTCCGCTGTTTTGACTCACGCTTTCCCTTTCCCACCTTTAGCGCCCTCCTCTCTCTCTCAGGCCTCGTGGGGGCTTTTCCTTGCGCCACGCGGAGCCTCTTGTTCGCTCCAGCCTTTGTGGAGCCCGCCGCCGCCTTCTGTTCCGCTAGCCGGGCTCTCCCCGCCTGTCGGTCCTTCGAGCGCGACTTGGAAAAGTGTCTCTGAATGAAACCGCCGCATTGGTTGTTCCATTGCCTGGATCGCGCGTGTCCCAATGTCGGTCGACACCCTTCCTGACGCTGAAAAACTCCACTGCGGTGGCATTGGAAAGGATTTTCCACGACTCCGTGTGTGTCTCGGTCTCTCTCCGGGGGGCGCCCTTCTTTTAGTTTCGTTCATTCGGCCCGGAATATATCGACATCTGTTGATCGTTCCAAATCTTGCTCCTTAGTAAGCATGTCAACTAACCCTCGCTATTGCAGTAATGAATGGTCCCGCTACGCTACACATAGGTTTCCACTAATCATCGCCCCAATTATTATGCTTCTCGTTCTCGCCCGCAGCCGCAACTGACCAGCAAGAAGTTAATCTTCGCTCTTTCATATAAAATTGCTCACCGGAGTAACTCAAGACTGCTCAAATGCCTACTGCCAACTTTAGCAGCGACAGCCTATGTAGGAGATTGCGACGGCTTTATGCCATCAACCGTCCGATCCGTAAAGTTTCTGTAAAGGGGGTTTCACTGCAAGTCTGTGCGTCATGGGGTGGAGCCAACGTCATGTAGGAAATGTAAAGCAACAAAAGAAATAAGTATAACAGTATAAGAAGGCCTAAAAACGTCGTCGGTGTTGTTCGCAGGCGCACTTTACCTCTCCCAACCTCCCCTTTGCCAAATTGAGTTCGCGCCACCCCTCTAAATAAATTATATTAATACCACTACTATAACACTGCAGTGGAAGGTATCCTCATGGGCGATTGGCCAAGAACCGAAATGTAAAGTGGAAGTAAGTTCTTTGGGGACATTTCGTAAAATAAGCACGTCTCAGTGTCACAGCATAACCCCTAACCTTGAGAAAAGACGCACGTGGCTGTGTGCGTCAGAATTCTTGGGAGCTTAGAGAAGCTCGCTCGAGTTCACCTTGTCCGTTCGGCAGCGAACGCCTGCCACTCCTTCGGTTTTCTTTTAAAAAAATTGATCTACATTGCGAATTTTAAGCGTCGTAGCTATAGTTTCGGGCTAATCCAAACCATCTCGTAATCTTTTGTGGGGCATCGCGACCGCGAGACTTCTTGCGTATTTCGTAATCATCCGAAACATACATACCCGAGAAAAAGCTGTGCGCAAATGGGCACATAAAAGGGTGACAGTGCGCTTTCCATTGCAAAACAACATACAAATGTTCAGTTTTACAGCAAAGACCATGGCGAACGTGTTTTTTTTTTTCCCCGATATGCGCAGATTCGTTTCCCAAATGGGCCCCAACGCACACACACACACCAGAAAACAAGCCAACTCTGAATCTGGAGGGCCAAAATGCGCCTGTTCCCTACTTGCTACTCTCAAGCTGACAGATTTCAAAAATAAATGGATCAACAGACATGCGAAAGAATAAAGAGGAATGACAAAATGCGGAAGCACACAAATACCCGCCTATAAATGCGTATACGTGAGCTCACTTGAAGTAGTATGTAATGTCACGGAAGAATGGCCACTGGAAATTGTCGTCTGCTCTGGGCGAGGAGCTAGCTCTTGCACGTTTTCGCAAGTAGCTGGGAACGCTTGCCGCAACATTTCATATTTCATCCGATTGCGAACAAAAGCTTTTCATGCGCACTTGAGGTGGGGCAAGTGATGGCTGCGCAACCAAAATCACGTGATTCGTGCGAACACCCGAAGGAATAACAACGGCCGGGAACTGCGGGAGTAAATTCTCTGTGAAGTTTTCGCAACACTCAACAGCTGTGCAGGCGTCGCTGCTGCAGACTCGAAACAAAAGATAAATTATTGTTAAATACACTCCCTCATTCAGAGAAAATTCCTTTCGTATTTTTTAAAATTTTCACTCGACGGAATAATGACAGAGGCGGCAGGAATGCTTTAACATGTTAACTTCCCCGCATAGCCAGCAAGAACAAATTCAGGGAGAAAGAAAAAAAAAATGTTGTTGCTAATAATTATGGTGGATCTGTATCCTTCCGTGGAGACGTGAAGCACGATACAGTGTTTCTACATCGTGCGAATCACTTTCGTCCTCTTTTTACTTCTAAATTGCCTGTGGCCCGGTCGTTGATTTTAAAAAAAAATTGTGCAGGGAGCGCTAACAAGTTGCGCTAAGCTGGCTGTCAGACGACTGCTTGAAGTGTGCATTTAAGCCGCTTATCTAACGAAGTGAAAAGAACAAAAAAAGTTCGACAGAATTCATCCCCAGTAGTGGCTGTTTTCCAGTTCGAAGCATCGTTTGACTGTGTAGATTTACTCGAATCATTACGGGGAATTACTTGAGAACTACTTACACTGCCACGTGAAGGCCAGAAAGCCAGCTTGGGCCCTTGAAAGTCGAGTTAGAGTGCAAATAACGATTCGCAATTGAAGCGAAATGGGGGTGGGCCTTGCAATTTTATTAATTGATGTCATTGAGGTGGCAGCGAATAATGCGGTTGAAGTGTGGACTCCCATACCAAAACTTCACATTAAATTCTCTTTCGAAGAAGCTTGTCAGAAAACAGATTATGATGTCAGGTGGCGGACTTGTCGTCACTAAAAGTTTGAGATACGCCGCACACTATCCACAGGACTGATAACAATTTGCCTGAAATCTACTTATGATCACTACGCCTAAACTTCGCCCTTTAATTGCAACGGCCCCTTGCTCGCACCATCGTGAACAATGAACCATTAGCGGTTTCGAAACGTCAATAATATTCATTAATGATTTGGTCAGTGACCGTGATTTTACGCAAATATGGCTTTTCAGCAGACGAAGTTTCGTCGAACGTTTGACTACCCGCAGCCTCACGCCAACGTTTCCCCAATCGGAATACGCGGCCTTGCCCTTATTGCGGAATACTAGGTCAATGGTTCTGCTCTCTCTCTCTCCGCACATCATTGTCTTTCACGAGAGTAGGGAGTGTGCTCCTAGCTCTCAAAATAGTCCTGAATCGCACTCATAGTTTCCCTCCTCGTATTTGTGAACGGAGTTGGGTCATCCAAATGCCACCCAGATGGGAAGAAGGCCTGAGTGTTTGTTTCTTTCCAAACGACTAACGTCACGCCAGTAGGCAAATTCCGCGGTTCCTATATTGGTCGCCGTCCCCGGTAACTACCGTTGTCTTAGGCGGAGACCAACGGAAGCGCGCTGTCTGACTACCATTGGCGGCACATTCGTCATTCTACGCGACGGCCTTGTTATCGAGCCGGTGGTGGTCATCTCGCGGTCACTGATAAGGCGGTCATTATGAAGACTGGAACACCGATACGCTAGTCCGTACGTATGTTCTTAATTACTGACAACAACATTTGAATAACGGCGGAAAGCTAATATTTTCTTTTTCTTTCTCTCTCTCGACTTGTGGCCGATCCCGACTCCTATAGGAAGCTCAAGTACATTAGGCGCTGATTATAACGGAATCGTTTTATTCGAACTCTGTCTAGTTTCCCGCGGTCCGAAACGCAGTGCAGGGAGAGCAAGCAAACCATCCTCGTTTTTAGCGAAGTACCGCTTATACCGAAGCCAATTTCCTGTCCTGAAAATTTAGTTATGACGGGGTTCACTGTATGCCGAAACGTTCGGTTGTCGCTACAAGAGTGGTGCGAGCACCAGACTGCAATAGAAAACAGGGTGGTGACGCGTGTGGCATCGAAGTGTCCGATTTGTCAGAAAAACGAACGGGGTGGACGATTTAACGAAACTTGTTGCTGAGCGAGTTGGTGCATGGCTTAAGAAAAGGTTACAGCGCTAACGGAACGAAAGGATGAACGAAACTGTCTACCGAAGTACTTGTTCGTTCAGGAAGCTTGATAGGGAAGACGCTAGAATCTCAGTTGCTTGGTATTATCAAGCACTTTCCGAGGTGGATGTACTGGTCAATTAAAGCTAAATTTAATAACTTGTTTATCAACTTAAGTTACGAAATTTCGCCCGTATTTTCTCCAGTAATATGCTCATATTACATGTTGTTTGTTGCTGCAAAAAGCCAGCACTGCATATACGCAGAGAAACTAAATCGTATATAAGCGCCTTTAAAAAAAAAAAAAAAAAAAAAAAAAACTTGTACTGAACGTTGAATTTATATTTTGAATTTATACAGTCGCTTAGAACCGAATTTATTCCAGACCTTCCAAGATATTTAGCGTGTCCAAAGCGCAGATACTACACTTTTCTTAACAAGATCATGAAATAAATACAAGTGCCGCGCGCCTCTTCTTCGTGCAACAAACACGTGCGTTGGGTGACCAGAAACAAAAATCACCTATGCACATAAACAAAAAAGCTGGGGGGTTCACGACGCAGCAGGACGTTTAAAGCCGTGCTACACAAATGTGTAGCGAAAATGCGGATAGCGAGGCGTATTGCTGCGCCAGTGCCGTTCAAGGTTGACCAGGGGATAAAAGCCCAAAATAAAAATCACTGATAAGGCGCCGTATGCGCGGTTGAATTGACGTATTACTTGCCATCCGGTGCATTAGAATTCAGATGCCGCTCACATTTTGTCTGTTGCCTGATCGTTCATTTGCGACGGATTGCACCATAGGATTCGCTGGTGCTTGATTGCTGTTCGCGGTCGGCAGCATGCGCGCTAAGATAAGGAACCTGATGAGATACTAAAAGAAAAGCAGCTAAGGAAAAGTAGAAACCTTCGCAGAGGTGGTTCCGGCGTCCAGCGTCACGGCGGCTCCATTAAAGATTGGTATCTGAAAGCACAGGAAGGGTAAAATAGATGAAAAGAATTCCTGTTTCGTCGGCAAGTGACGTCACTTTTGTATTAAGTGACGTCAAAACATCGGAAAACCAAATACCCGCTTGCCCCTAACGCAACGAAAAACATTACATATCTCAGAGTATGACCGAACCAGTGGTTGAGATTTTTCGACGTTTATTTTGACGAATCCATTATTTTCTCTGTGTCGTTTGCACGATCAAAGGGTCTATGCCCGATGTACCTCTCTATCAAACTAATAAGAACGTGCCAGAACACGCTGAAGAAGGCTTCAGAAGCCCCAACAGCGCATTCGATTACTACGAGCAGTGGAAGACTGTAGACATGGGAGGATTGCAAAAGGTTTTCCGGTTGCCCCAGGCAAAATTATATATATATATATATATATATATATATATATATATATATATATATATATATATATATATATATATATATATATATATATATATATATATATATATATATATATATATATATATATCAAGCTAGTTGCCGCATTGGTCCTCCTTGCACAACAGCCGTGGGATAGACTATTTTTATTGTGTAAAATAGGACATACCGAGAGGAAAGGCCGGACCTGGCGACATTAAGCTTTACTTTGCGCGACACTTATTGTAGTTTAAGCAGCGACTCCTAGCCATACAACTTAAGTGTAAGTCTTGTCTTAAGTGTCTTAAGTGCAACGACTGTGTCCTGCAGTCGTTCTGTAGCTGGTTTGGGCTCGGACATCGACAAATGTTTGCGCGGCGGGCCTTGTCGGTGAAACGCCAACTTCAAGACTGCCCCTATGCGCATGAGAAATGCCGGTCTCGATTGGCACTCGTTTTGTCAGTACAAAATGAGGCGCAATAAAATGGGTCATGCTGCATCAGCATTATTTTCTCCTCCAGTTTTGCAAACGGAAGAACGGGCGAAAAATGAAAAAGCGAACGCGCCTGCCATTTAATTAATACGCAGCTTATGTAACGGGTAATACCGAGAACTCCACACTATGCCGCAGCGCAGTCTGCGAACAGAAAACTAAGCCTTTTCTTTTTTCGCGTCGCTACTTACATAATGCTTAAAGAGCAGTTTCGTGGAATTTCAGCAAGAGATCTTTGCCTTGTTGAATTATCTATCGAATTCGCATTGGCCGAATTCCACAGGGATGTATTTATCTATTTTTCTCTGTTTTTGCTTCTTTATTTTCTGTTTGTTTTTACTATCTCTTTCTCTCGCTCTTTCTCTTTCTCATCTCCCTCTCCTTCTGTCTGTCTCTGTCTCGCGCGCGCTTATGGGGGTCTGCTTCGTGACCTCGAGATTACGCGCAACTTACGTCGACGCTCCCGGAACACTTACGCAGCCGCCGGTGGCGAGATAAGGCGCTAGGAAAAGGCAAGTGTTGTTCGTATGCGAGCAAAGGCCATTGGTTGGCGGCCTGTTTAGGTATATTGCTTATTCTCTAGACAAGCCGCAGTAATTTCGAGGCGCGATTTGAAGCAGAAATTCGTACTTTTTCCTCCACTTCGTATCCACGCCCCTCTTCCCTCCATTCACTGTAATCTGAGCCTGACATTCGGTGGGAGATACTGGCATGTCGACTCCCTTCTTTCGTATCTTTCTTTGTTCGCTGCAGGTGTGAGCCCGATGCTGCTTGAAGCACCGACCCTTTGCATCGCGCAATCCGTTGATGCAGCGCATATGCGTTATGAATCTAATCACCCATATCGGCACTCACCTCGAGGACGATATTCTACGCACGCAGAATGCAATTGCTTGGCTAGCCCGAGACTCGAATAGCCGGGCAACGCAATACTATAAGCTGGAACGAGGGCATTAATCATCCGCAAATTAAGAGCAGGGGAAAGAGCAGGAAATAATCATCCACTGCAGACTAATACGTTAGTACACCCGACCCTAGCTTACCTTTTCGTCCCCGACCTGACTGCGGTGGATGCGGGTACACTTATCACGTCACGTTGGCGTGCGTAGCCGACCCAACATTGGAGCCAAAACACACCCCTTCCCGTGAACAGTGCGAGAGAGTGCTGCCGACCTCCGACCCCGAAAACCTGCTTTGGTTGGTGGAGAGGGCCGTTGAAGCGGTGGAATCTCAAAGAATCCTGGATTAAGGACCCTGCTCCTGTGTTGTTACAATAAACGTTTATTCCCTCTATCTTGCACGCGCAAGATATGTTCCTATGAGTGGGTTGTGTAACGGGGAAGGGGGAGGGGGGGGGGGGGGGGTAGAGGTAAAGGGATATCAAGAGCAAGGTTGTGAACCTACCCACACAAACTTCAAAATTCTTTACGCGAACGTTAATTAATGGCTTGGCTGATTTGTGACACTGAAATGCCGTAATTGCATTGTGTACATGCAAGCGATGCATTGTGCTACATTTATGACTCGTATACGGAATTTTGTACGCTGACATTTACATTTCTTTCTGCACATTCGATATTTCGCGGACTGCGTACTGCTGTGGCCGGCACGTTTATATCTCCAGAGGGGACCGCAGCTACGCTTTAATTTACAGTCACCTTGTAAATCAAAGGAGGCTTTGCAGCAAGCCACCTTAAATTCACGTCAAGCAAGCTATTCGGCGGTACGCATTTGACTTCCCTTCTGGCAGCGTCAGCGTGATTAAATGCTACAAAGCTCAAAGGACACCGGAAGGTGGATTTATGGAGAGATATGTGTGCGTCAGAAGTGCGCTTTTACAGGTCACGTAGGTCAAATAATTGATAACGAAAGTATTTCAGCCGGTATTTCCGACACACTAGTGCTGTAAACGCAGCGCATGGTCTGCAGATGTCAGCTGTTCCCGCCAGGCAAGGAAGCACCTTTATATAAATCTACCCTACACGGTGTAATTTTCAATGACGGCGGCCTCATGGCTTTTTTGGAAGTTCGTTTCTAGGAATGTTTATATATAGATATAAAACGTTCTATTTGCCAGTTTAACAAGCCACTGCAGTTAAAACGAGTGCAATAATGACAAAAATGGCATTTACACCACACTAAAGGGATGTATTACAAATCGATCCGACGAAACAAGAACCGATCTTGAAGTTCACGCTTGGCGCAACCGTATACAACATTAAGTGGCTGATCTGTGGTCAGCCGACCAGATGCACATTTTTGTAAATAATTATTCACGTAACCGCCCATTTTCTATGCCTGATGGGATTTATTTCGCAAATATATGCCTGCGTGCAAACTAAGCAAAAATAAATCAGAGATAAATCTTTGTTATGACTATGACGCGCGCAAGCGGAATCTCTGCAACAACGGCTCCCCTCTACAGAACAAACAAATTGGCGTAGCCTTTGTTTAGACTTTGTTTAGCCTTTCACTAGTGGTGAAAGGCTAAAGAAACAGCAGAGCTGTTTCCGGGTCTCCCTTCGTCGGAGACCCGGCTGTCGCACCTCACCCGGGTTTCCGAACCTACCACTGAAGGGTCTCCATGGCCGGCATGCCCGGATCGTTTTGTCCGTAGGTTTTCACATCTCTCCCGAAGTGGGCTGCGGCACTAGAGCCCGGGGCAACCGGCTTCGCCAACTCTGCGTCTGTAGCGCGCTGCGCGAGCTGTCTTGTGCTGCCCATTTGAGGAGCGGATGCACGCGAACTGTTTTCCAGGGTTTCTTTTGCGAGCTCCTCACGTGGCGCAAGCCCACGAGCAAGCCTGGAAGACGCCACGCCACCGGTTAATGCTCAAGCTTAAACATCTCTGCTTTTAAGAGCGGCTCAGTTGCAGCAGTGAGGCCTATGCAAACGAGCGAACGAACAAACGAACGAGGGAGGCGTTTTTTTTTTCTTTCTTTTTATTGGAGTTCTTCTGTTCGCGTTGGACAACTTACGGCCGGGTTAAACAGCTCCGCTATTAAAACGATTTTGTCGTGACGTCATGATCGGAAATGCCACCCTTGCTATATTCACGAGTGTCAAAAAAAAAAAAAAAAAACCCAGCTCCAGCGGTGCCTTTAGGCGCACACACGCAACCTAATTCCCAGAATCTCCGAATCGAGACAGTCGTTGCCCCACAGAGGTGCACAAACCCTGAGCTAATTGCTTCCTTTTTGTTGAGATGGGTTATCAGTATTTGTGCCCGAGTCGGACAGCCGGTTTGGAAAGTGATGTTGGGAAGGACGGGGACGTGCCCAGCTGCCCCGACCTGTTGGGCTGCGCGCACGGTCCGTGTCCTGTAATGATAGCATCATCGGAGTCAGGTATCATTACACGAGTGTGCCACCATGTGCAGGGGCTGCATAATGGGCCGATGCCTATTATAGCGATCCGGTCTGCGACTGGTGGCAATCGAAACAGTCAGAGACGAAATGGGATCCGTGGAGAACGAAAAGGAGGGGGAAACGCCGCCTTGGTGACAATGCCGAAGCGATGTCTACGGGCATAAAACGCGTGATCACCGCCTACCAGTTTGGTATGGATCGTGGCTCTAGAGAAGCATCTCCAGCAGGCTGGTGAGGTTCGAGGTGGCGATGCGGTCCGGAGGACGACATAAACGGAAACATAAGGTGGCTACCCTTTCTTCCTTGGAGGTGAAGGGCCGACGGCCAACGTTGCCGACGGCGGACCGCCTCGCAGGTCGGCTTCATGCTTGCTCCCTCCCGTATAGGAGTGTGGTCAGTGACCGGGTCAAAATCCAGCCGCGCCTGGACTCGCTGACGCAGGATGAACTGCAACAAGTATATCCTCTTCAGACCTCGCGTGCATTAAAATGCACATTTGCTTCAACCTCGGTTTTAAATTTCGCGCCACTGCTGCAGCAAAGACCGCGCGCGCGCGACCACATCCTCTATCATGTGCTGCCATCTGCCCACGAATTCAGGAAGCGCACCGCAGCGGGAGCGCCGTTCTGAGCTTAGAAACATGGCGTCTTTCTCGACATCAACGTTCTACTCGAGGCGTCCAAGTTAGTTTCAACTTACGCTATACTTGTCGGGTAATACTTTTTAATTATTGTTTTAATCTACTCGCAAAGTGTAGGAGTAATTGCCGCACGAACTGTAACTTTAAATGCCTACATTTTTGTTCGCGCAAGCTGTTTTCTTGCAGTGTGCATTATAATGCACTCTCGGTCTCAATTTATGTTTTTGCATGCCTATCCGCTTTACACTCTCATGTGTTCCTTGCTCTTGGGTGTGAAATTTAGTGTTTATTTCTCCTAGGACTCACTGATAAAGAAGCTGATCGTGTGCACAACGTGCAACATTTTCCTGTGCGTAACAGCAATGCGAAACTGCTACAAGCAGTTCCACTCGAAATAAGAGGTCTGTTTGTAAGGAGCAGCAGCTGAATTCTTTTGTACATGATTGTTGTACAAATAGTATGTTTTAAGACCCAGTGTGCATTATAATGCACACCCTGATGCGCAACATCCGCTTTATCTAGAAGTGCAATTTTTTTATTGTGCAATAAACTATCTGCAGACATTCCAAAAATGTGCTTTTCTCGCCCCTGTGTGGCCACACATTCCACCAGGTCTGAGGAGGATATGGATTACCTGCGGGAAAGCAAAAACAGAAACCAACAACGGAAGTTTCTATGTTTGGAAATAAAAATTGCGGGGTATGCTTAGAACCTTCTAAGAATGCGAAGGCGAAAGATTAGTGGGAGCTCCTGTTGATGTGCTGTTGAACTTTGGGTTGAACTTTCGGTTCGGCGGCTCCTGTCCCCTTTTGACGATAACACAATTGCCCCTTTTAGAATCAACCGAAAGCGGTAAACGAAGTAAAACTACTTGGAATAACTCGGAATTTCCAGTTCAGCCATCCGAAATTGAGAAGGCATGACCTAGGATACAGTGAAATATATTTTCAGCGTATCAATCGATTTCACCGCGCCTTCTGCTTGCGTAAGACAATGAAGTAAGTGAAACTGGCCGTGTCATCTGTCCAGGCAGTCCGCATGCGATTGCACGGTGCGAGACGTGACGAACAGAATGAGGACAGATGAGCTGGAGAAAATGGGCCAGAGGCAATGGCCCGGACAATTCCGGCACGTTTTCGGCGGTGAAATAGCGGGCTCTCTCGCCGGTCGGGGCTATAGGAAAAGGGCCCACCGATGACGTGGCGTTTCGCCCGGATGTCAATGCAGCGGGTCAGATGACTCACCGCAGTTTGCAGGAATTAGGATTCACGACGAGGTACGGAGAAACGGACATCCAAAATGAGGTCCCACTTCGACCTGTGATTGGAGCAAAGATCTCGGCGTTGTAGTTTGAAATCGCCACGAATTCCCGCTTTCAGGAAATTCCAAAGCCGGTATCGCTCCAGCAGTTTTTCTCTGTAGAGACATAGATTCCGTTTCTTACGAAGGTGTATCTGACGCTGCAAGCAGGCGTAATCATGATACTTATGGAACGAGTACCGAAATGCATTAGCTTCGTAGTTGGCTTGGCTTGTGACGTTTTAGTGAGTGTGAACACCCTAGGAAAGAAGCAAAAATGCCGAGAAAATGGGTTTAGATACATAGTAAGACATAAAAACACGCCGTGGCGAAGATAACACCAAAGATAAAATTGAACCGCAGAGGTAAAGGGTACTCGTCAGGCGATTTAGATTTTAGACTCTGCCCCTGTTGTGGACTATGTATATTGGTTTGTTCAAATAAAGAAGGAATGAATGAATGAATGAACGAACAAAAAACAACGCGCGCTTTCTCCCGTATTTTGCTTTCTAATAGCACGAGGTCTAGGGAATATTAATAGCCTGCGATTCTGACAAATCGAACCAGCTGTTACGAACAATTCGAAATTTCGCAATACCCACGAAAACACATTCCAATCGTTCCACCATCACTAAAAAGAAGGAAACACTTGCGACAACAGTGCGTTCAAGTTTTGTTAACGGGGAGAAGGAGGAGGAGGAGTACAACGTTTATTGTTTCGAAAAGTTTCGTGGGTTGAGCCCGAGATAGCATCCCTTTGCAGCGCTCACGAACGCACATAAGCCACCCATTCACGCGCGCAAGCGCACTAAATGGTAGTATCCGAACCGCTCTTCAAATCTTCCTGCAGTCGAACACACGTGCTTTCTCGAATAGAGCATTTTATGGCGCGTTGATAACTTAATGTAAGCTTGTTATCCGGTGTACCTCCTTCACGAATGACCCGCCGCGGTGGCGAAGGGGCAGTGGTGAGCCCGAGGACGCGGGTTTGGTCCTGGCCGTGGCGGCTACTTTTCAGACGGAGGCGAAAAGTGAAAACGCTCGTGTGTTCTAGATTTCGGCGCACGTTAAAGAAGACCCCCAGGTGGTCAAAATAAATCCGGAGCCCTCCACCACGCCGTGCCCCATAGCCCAGGTGCAGCTTCGGCGGATTAAAACACCCAAATTTTTAATAATTAAACACCCTTGACGATGTTGCGCCGTTTCACCAGTAAGGAGTTACCGCTGCCGTGAGGCTGGCTGTTCGTTTTATCTTCGTGTACACCCACGCTTTTTCACGTCGCGTTTTTGCATTTCCCGCTTCAGTATTCCAGATTTGCTATTGTTTTAAATTCCAGCAAGGGCCTGCTACTTGAACCGATTGCATGACATGCACAAGCACGTCGTTTCCCTCTTGTGCGGTTGTATGTGCCGACTTTCGATTTAAGATCTTGTCATCTATAGGGTGACCCAACAGCACAACCTAAGGGACCGTTTAAGCAGCCAGCATCCGTTCTTTTTTGCATTTTGGCTCACACTCATGCACGAGGCCAAGCAGTGTATGGCGAGGGGAGAGGAAGCCTTGTGCTGAGATAAGGTGCCAACTTGGGAAGCCGCGGGCCTCTTGAGGCCGAGGAACGGCTATATTGCGGGCGCAAGGGAGCCTATCGGCCAACGGCCGCCTTGCTTAGTGCGGCTGTGTCTCCCCCGCCTCAAAGGGTGCCGACCAAAGGACGCTAAGCCCACGTAGTAAGGGACTGTGACGCCAGGACAGCGCTTAGAGCCGCTGTATTTTATATATATATATATATAGGCCGGTCCCTCAGCCGAAACGTTATTAAACCCGTTCTTTTTTCACGATGTTCGAAAACGACTTTTTGTATTTTTCAACCGGCGTCAAGGAAAGCTTCGTTACTATATATATATATATATATATAAAAAATCCGCCGTTTCCGCTCCCGGAAAACGGCGGATTTTTTCTCGACTTATATTTTCGCTTATTTATCAATGAATCAAAGAAACGTGACAAGCACACGTCATTCGGCCCTATTATATATTTCGAAAAAAAGCCGAATAGCACTGGCAATGACGACTGCAACCTTGATATATATATATATATATATATATATATATATATATATATATATATATATATATATGTACTGTATAACGACAAGACGAACGGGTAACGAACTGAAAGATTTATTAGCGTTTCAGCTATTAACATCAGAATTGCTCTGCCGAAGAATTTTGACGAAGGCTTACTCCAAGCCGAAACGTGCTTGCCTCAAGCAGAAACCTTAATAAATCTTTCTGTTCGTTACCCATTCGTCTTGTCGTTATACAGTGCCCTTTTACCGGGCCCGTCGTACCTTCTTACTACGCACATACATATATTGTAGTGAAGAGGGCTCAATCACGAAAGATCGTGCAATTCCTCCGTGGGGAGATGTCATGAAGAATTAGAGAAGGGAACGGCATGGGCAGAACCATCGGCAATCTGCGCGTGGTTACGTGCCGAGGACCTGCAGCAGTCATCATCAGTGCCTGTCTGCGCGTCTAGCAGACTGCTGCTCTCTTTTGGACAGCTGATTTAATTAAACACCATTGGAATATATGTATGTATGTTTGTATGTATGTATGTGAGTATATATATACTCTTGTTTCTGTCTTATATATATATATATATATATATATATACATATATATATATATATATATATATATATATATATATATATATATATAGAGAGAGAGAGAGAGAGAGAGAGAGAGATCATGAGGTTCGATGGGCCAGTATAAAAATAGTGAAAGAAGTCGACTGACACGTTTCCCGTTTTTGTTGCCAACAGTTTCGGAGTTAGAAACGCCTTCTTCAGGGCTGTATTTTAATTTCTGTATTAAATTAAAATACAGCCCTGAAGAAGGAGTTTCTAACTCCGAAACTGTTGGCAACAAAAACGGGAAACGTGTCAGTCGACTTCTTTCACTATATATATATATATATATATATATATATATATATATATATATATATATATATATATATATATATATATATATACAATAAGGTTTGGCAGTCAAGGAAACCTCGGAAAGCAAAGGTAGGTCATTGAAACATAAAGATGGAAAGACAGAAAGGAAGTAGAGGAAAAATGCCCGCCGGGTAGGATCCGAACCCACGACCTCCAGAATACCAGTCTGGTGCGATGACCACTACGATACCGGTGGGGCTATTTTCCCCTGCACTTTCTGGGGTATTTATGTTAAAGTATTTGTGTTTCATGCGCTTGGGGGTGGTAGCCAGCGCCACTCGGACTACTCGGGATGAAGGGGACCTTATTTTTAACCCCCGGGCCGTGACTCGAGTGTCTACGACATGTCGAGAGTGAACGACCAGCGTAGAACCCTCTTAAGCTCCCTAAGGCATCAAGACTGCCAGAACAGAGGCCCTCGCTATGCATGTAGCGAATCAGAATAGGAAATGAGGGTCTCGTTGAAGTAAGACAGAAATAAGGTTTGGCAGTCAAGAAAACCTCGGAAAGCAAAGGGGAGGATGTGGTAGGTCATTGAAACAGATAAAGAATTTGGAAAGACCGAAAGAAAGTGGATGGAGAAAAAATTGACTTACTGCCAAACCTCATTTCTGTCTTATTTCAACGAGCCCTCTGATTCGCTATATATATATATATATATATATATATATATATATAACTGGCATGCTGGCGATGGGGCCGAAGGCGTGGTGAACACAAAGTAAGAAACCTCGGTAACAGCAACAGCGCCGCTGTTGCTGTTACCGAGGTTTCTTACTTTATATATATATATATATATATATATATATATATAAATATATATATATATATATATATATATATATATATATATATATATATATAAAAATATATATATATATATATATATATATATATATATATATATAAATCTAGAGAAAGATAAAACTCACAAAGCGCGCAGAAATAGTATAAGTAAAGAGTCGGATACACAGCAAGAACAATAACAAAGAAGGTTTACTTACGTAGCCGCAACGGGCTTGCCTTCATCAAAGTACAGTTACATGATTTTGCTCTGATGAAGGAGAGTCCCGTTGCCGCTACGTAAGTAAACGTTCTTTGTTATTGTTCTTGCTGTGTATCCGACTCTTTACTTATACTATATATACATACATACACACAATATCACTTTCACGCGCCTAATTTAGACCTAGGATTTAAATCCTTAAATACGAGTTTTCCGGCAATGAACTGAAGTGACAATTCGGAGTGGTGTGGACTATTTCGCCGCATTTTTTACATTTCGGTTTATTATATATCCAACTGGTAAAATGAACTTTTAAGCGAGGGCGTCCTAGCCGCGCAATTCCGGTAACAAATTTAT
Source organism: Haemaphysalis longicornis (assembly GCF_048455015.1). Classification (NCBI taxonomy): domain Eukaryota; kingdom Metazoa; phylum Arthropoda; class Arachnida; order Ixodida; family Ixodidae; genus Haemaphysalis; species Haemaphysalis longicornis. The sequence goes on from NW_027526335.1 coordinate 92,930,864, forward strand.
GTACCGCCCCAAAATAGGCAGGACACTCAGCGGACACTCAAGTGTGTGCAAGGAAGTCTTGAACAGGAAAGAATGCGTGCCTCCCGATTTCAACTTGAAAAATGCAGACGCGGCACTAAATAATAGCTGCCCGCGCCCGCCAATGTGAAAGCCAATTAGAGTATTCACCTAATTAATCCGCCGCCTTTGATGAAGTCATCAGTCGATTGGTCGGTTGGTCTCATCATCTTCGATTTCCTACTTAATTAGGTCCACTGCAGAACAAAGGCCTCTCCCATTGACTTCTACCCGCTCCTGTCCTGCGCTGCCCGTGTCCATTCTTTGCCTCCGAATTTCCTTATTTCATCTCTTCATCCAGTTAATGGCCTTCCCGTTCTTCTAGTCTCGTCTCGCTGTGTCCATTCGGTTGCCTTCTGTTGTTCTAATTTGCAAAAATAGCATCCATACTATACATTTTGTATACATCTATGCTATACATTTCGTAATTTGTGAGCTTGCATATTTGATTTGATGCTCATTTTCACACCATCGATAGTCGCTATCAAATCATCGACAGGGTAAAGTTGAAATACTCTCAGATTATTAAAAGAAATTACTCCAGCCGTAGTAGAATAAAAACGTTTTTTTCTTAAATTAGAAAAGTCCACCCACCTTTCTAGTCTTTTCGCGTTGTTTTGTTTTTTACTTTATTTTTGCTAGGCTCCAATAAACGTTCCACTCACTCACTCACTCACTCACTCACTCACTCACTCACTCACTCACTCACTCACTCACTCACTCACTCACTCACTCACTCACTCACTCACTCACTCACTCACTCACTCACTCACTCACTCACTCACTCATCCGCTATCAACGCGTGTCTGTGCTCCGGACAGCTCACGCGGTGATGCGCTTAATCAAACAATAGCGGTCGTATAGTTGGCAGT
>NW_027526335.1:92931892-92969884 GCF_048455015.1 Haemaphysalis longicornis
TAACGAACTGAAAGAATTTTCTTATTTCATCTCTCCATCGAGTTAATGGCCTTCCCGTTCTTCTAGTCCTGTCTCGCGGTGTCCATTCGGTTGCCTTCTGGTGTTCTAATTTGAAAAAATAACATCTATACTATACACTTTGTATACATCTATGCTATACATTTCGTAATTTGTGGGCTTGCATATTTGATTTGATGCTCATTTTCACACCATCGATGATCGCTATCAAATCATCGACATGGTAAAGTTGAAATACTCTCAGAATATTAAAAGAAATTACTCCAGCTGTAGTAGAATAAAAACGTTTTTTTTTTTCTTCCAATAGAAAAGTCCACCTACCTTTTCTAGTCTTTTTGCTCTGTTTTGTTTTTAACTTTATTTTTACTCGTCTTCAATAAACGTTTCACTCACTCACTCACTCACTCACTCACTCACTCACTCACTCACTCACTCACTCACTCACTCACTCACTCACTCACTCACTCACTCACTCACTCACTCACTCACTCATTATCCGCTATCAACGCGTGTCTGTGCTCCGGACCGCTCACGCGGTGATGCGCTTAATCAAACAATAGCGGTCGTATAGTTGGCAGTAGGAGTCGCCTCATTATTTTCCAGTCCGAACTCGGCGCGCGCCGCTGCTGCTGGAGATCTGAATCACTGTCGGTGTTACATCTCCCAGACCGATATCAGTCTCCGAAAGAGACACGCTGTGAATGCGCGCTTACACATTTCCTTGAAGTTGTACGCGATCCCGTGCGTACACGGAAAACGAGAGAAAATTGGTCACCGCCTCGTCTTTCTTTGCGACCACTGCGAACCAGCGCTTTTCCTTGTTGCATTGAATTAGCACGCCGTCAGCGTCTCCTGTTGCGGCATAAGGGCACCCAATTGAACTCGGGAATCCTCATCGGACCAGCAAGGTTACGGACGTTTTTTTTTTATTGATTTAACAGACAATAATATATACACATATTTATGTCAATGTAATTGTATGCTATACGCTGCCGTTCTTAGCCGGCTCCACTACGACAACTCAGAGTGAAGGGGACATTCGTTTTAAGACCGGGCTCGATGGCCTACGACGTGTCGAAAGCGTCAGCTAACCGGATAACGTTATGAAGTGTAGAAGAGAACCGCCTCCACGGTAGCCTAGTTTCTTTCTACAGGACCGGTATTTCGAAGGTCGCGGATTCGGGTCCCACCCGAGGAGCACGTTTTTCTCTACTTTTGTTGTTGAAACAGCCCAATAATTCTATTTCGACACGAAGAAATGATGGGCTCTTCTCCGATGTCTTGTGTGACGTTCTTGACTGCTGGCTTTCCTTTATGTGTTTGTTTATTTTTATTCGTAGGTACTGCCGATCCAATGAGGATTTTCCCCGTAGGGAAAACAGTCAAATGCATAAATCTGTTCAACGAGCCTGTCACGCGTCCTGACCGGCAAAGAAAAAGGACATGGGAAAGCGAGGCAGGCTTTGCAAAACAAACATTTATCGCCAGCACACACTTATACACCCGAAGCACAGCAAACAGTTAGACACGAACTAATAAACTACCGAACACTCCGCAATAAATTATCTACAATGTCAAGACAGATATACCTTCAATATCTGGATGTTTTGATATGAGGGTTCATTAGGCACAAGGCGAACCTATGTCATTGGCGCTTACGTGCGAGTCAAAGTATTGCAGTAAAGAGCTGTTGCCCCCTTGCTGTCGTAGCGATGTTATGCTACCGACGTACGTGCGACACGGTTCGTGATGTTTGCCGTTGTAGTTAATAACTCTGTGTTGTCGTCGTTATGTGTGACTCCATTCCTAGAACGTTGCCCTCGTGGTCTTGTGCCTTGATTCTAAGGCGTCGCCGTTGTGGGGACCGTCGTGTCGTAGGGCGACGGTGCGATGCCGCTTCCCGAATGCACGCGCCCGTCGCCGCTGGAGCCGCCAAGGCGTGGGTTGGCGCAGCGTCGGGAGACCGGAGCCGAAGCGTCGTCGGCCCGCTCCCGTCCAGGCTTGTGTGGCGACGTCGGTGCCCTGGGTAGCGTCACCCCAGGCTTCGCTCTTCGGGAGCCCGATGTTTTCTTCCGCTCCCACCTGGATCTCTTTTTCCTTCTCCTCTTCCATCTTTTTCTCTGGGGTGTCATTGCGGGGTTGACCTCGACTCATGACAGAGCCCCCCATACTCAATTTGGGAGGAAAGCGAGCAATGTGGTTTATCGTACGTGCCTCTATCGGACCTGGTAAAATTTCTGCATCGGCCTTACGTCGCGTCGTCGACGCCATTCGCTTCGACCCTCAAAGGCTGATTTGAACTCACTCCTTGGTATATGCAGTTGTGTATGTACAGTCGTCAAAACTGTTAACAACAACACAGAACGAGGTGCCAGCGTATGCACAGAGCGGCAGCTTACGATAGCTCTCGGGCTGCTAAGCCAGGCTCTGCGCATGCGCTGAAGCACCCGAGTGCAGTAGGGCAGCATCGCGAGTGCCGATAACCAGGCGCCAAAGATGCGGCTGTAGCTATCGTCAGCTGCCACTCTGTGCGTAGGCAGCCACCTCGTGTTTTGTTGTCGCGGGCAAAAGGTATGGGGTGCTGGTACGAAGAGCTGTTCCAGCTACAAAGGCTGGTTCATTAGCGCTCCTTCCGTCGAGACTGTGCTAACTCGTTTGAAGCGCTGATGGTCCGGTGTGTATACCTTAGAAATACCAACCACGTCTTTTGTCCATAGGTAGCTGAGAAACGCCGTTGTACAGCAGAAACCGCATCCCTGCGACTTCTGACAGCAATAGCGTGCGAATATTTACGGACGGATGCGCTTCCTTAATGAACTTCGTCTCACTTCCTCATTATCTGCGTTATCTGCGTGTCAGTTCAGGGGACTTTTAAACCTCCAAACGTTCGCCCCGTGGCTCCTGGAATTTCATCCAGGCAGTTTCATCGTAGTCAGCATTATGGGAGGAGCGGTCAGTGAGCCGTCCGGAATGACGAAATGAAGTCCACGTGTGTCTGTGGCCGCGTGCTTCCCACACAGCGATGGATAATCTCATAGACTAAATCCAAAGGCCGGGTAAAATCTTTCCACCTTTCAGAGGCAGACGACATGCGGCAGGTAGAGATATGTGGAATGTTTTGGGGAAAGCTTTGCTGACGTTTGATTGACGCAAAAACACGACTGTGCCTGTTGCAATCCGTGTACGATTCCTGGCGCACTGCGCCGGCTGCGAAGAAATTTTCCACGGACCCCCAGCTCGGCCATATTCAGTTTGGAGACGGCGTGCTTGTTGATGTTATTCTCGCGCCGGCGATGATGGATTTTAGTTTCCGGATTTAAGTTTGGATCCATGTTTCGGCGAGAAGTTACCGCCATCGACTTCGCAGAAGGCAACAAACGCCCTTCTGCGCTTCGTGAAGGACGCAGGCTTAGATGAAATACTATAGTGCCCACAAAGGGACGAAAGTGTGTGCGCGTCCCCGCTCCTATCCCCTCCTTTTCGCCTGCCCCCTCTTTCATACTCTGAACACACCTTCCCCAGTGCTGAGTGTCAATTCTGGCTCTAAGCCTGGATAACCTCTCAGCCTTTCCGATCGCTTTTCTCCTCCTCCTCCTCGGCGAAAAGTTCCAGTAAATACTTCTGTGTAGTCTCTTCCTTGAAAATGTGTTATTCTGGGATGGACTGAGATTTTGTCCTTGAAGAACGCGTAGAACGCTTCGGTTCTCTAAGCTAGTGTGGGGCAATTCCAAGCAGTCGCACGGGTCGCGAGCGCTACGATGTCGTTCTTTGCTATTTCCGCTAAGGATTGCCTGTGTGGTCGGTTGGTGTACGTCAATGCATGCCGGCACTTCATTGGATGCGGCAAAAAAAATTGCGGCAAAAGAAAAATTGAAAACAGCGACTAAAAGGTCGCAGAGGAGCATGTAAGCGCTATAAAAAAAACAAAAAAAAAATTAACTTCGCGACCTTCTATAAACACGTGGCGTGACGCTCGGACGAGCGAAACAGTTTTCCCGTTTTGTGTTTTTTGTTTCGCTTATTCCTGTGCTTCGGTTATCGCAGAACTAATTAATAAATCGTTTCTCTTTTTTCTCTCATGTTCTATCTGTGAAACGCGTGTGGCAGCTGCCACACATCGATTCTCTGACCGACCGCCAAGAGAATTAAAAAGAGAACATTCCGCGCTGACTACCCCGAAGCAAAGCTATGCATGCTGTTATGGCATTGGGTTTCACCCTTTGTTACTGCTCTTCTGTTACGCGCATTTAGCGTGACTGGTGAAAATGGCGATGATCACGACCATGAGGTGGGCTGTAAAACTGCCCTACAACTTGGCGGTGTCGAGATTCCTCACTATTGAGCACGTAAATAAAAACAAATTATTGGCAAAATGCCGCTGAGCAGGTGTGTTGTACCTATGCGACACACATCAGTCACGACAACAGGTCTGGCTTAAACCGTTGGTAACTTGTAGTTTCTCCGCTACGTCATAGCACATACCCCTCCAATACTTCCAGTTCCATCCGAGAAGATCGTGCTCGCATCACCAAGCATGCACTGCGTCTTCGGAACCGCGGCGTCCACAAAAACTCACGACTTGCAGACATCACGCTACTTTGGTGTCTGCATAAAGGCAACGCCCAAAATGATCTTAAATTTCGCTCTCATCCTCCAGCGTATACAGTAGGGGCATTTTTTTTACCTGAACTGGTGCAGATTAGTGCAGTGTCGTGCAGACCAGTGCAAAGTGCTACTGAGGATATCAATTAGTAAAAAAAATGAACATATGCTGCACTGCTCGCACCAGTGCAGCCAGTTCAGGTTAAAAAAAAAAATGCCTCTACTGTGTCCCAGCAGCTGCACTGTGATTTACACCCTTAAGGGTGTAAATTACTGTATATAGCGAACACCCTTACACCCTAGAAGAAAAAAATAAAGGCATAAATTCTTCAGGGTGTTTTCTTGTTTATAACACCCTCAGCAAAAGAGTGTTTTATCATTAAAGAGTGTTTCATTGTTAATTTAACTCTTTCGAAGGGTGTTTTTTTTTGTTTTTTGATAGGGTATAAAGGTGTTAGCTATAGAGAAAAAGGGTTCAAATCAATTTACAGTGCGCGGTGTCTGCAGCGACACCCCGCCCTTCAACTCTCTGCATACAGAAAACATCACGCGTCCGTGGCGCATGCGCACAGAAGGTACTCGTTTGACGACCAACTCCAATTCAATTCCATCACAAAACATTGCACGCTCATTCCCCAGCTCCCCGCGCTTCCTAGCAACCGAGAATCCTTTGTGCGGCGGCACCGACAGGCCTAAGTAGTGCTGAATAATGTGTTCCTTGTTGAACTGCAATGTTCTAGTTCACTCCAATGTGTGCAGTTGAACTTCTGTTTAACGCAGACATGGGCACCCGCAAGTTTTTTTGTTGCACAAGGAACTTCGTAAAATGAGGCAGCTGTAATCATATATGGCCAACAACGGGGGTAGGCCGAATTTTTTAGTCATCTCGGAAAAATCGCATAATTGATTTTCGTAAAACTCAGGCTCAACCGTAGTTCGCTTCTCTTGTGGCGCACCCTGCCGGTGGTGCCCGAAACCACCCCGACGAAAGAGCTGTAGTATATCGTAAAGCTCGGCGAGCAACTGAACGGCGTTGTTATAACTAATTTCAATCAGGTTGGGCGTGCACCGACGTTCTAACGACGTTTTTACGTTCTAACATCTGGCGTCAATATATCCCTTTTTCTCATTACCACAGACTGCAGAGAGAGGTGGCGATGTGCTAGTCACCTTTCTTCGCCCAGTTGACCTCTTTCCCCCCTCAATACGGTATGCACTTGCTGTATCGGCGGTCAACGGGGAGCACACAAGCTGGCACAAAGAGCGGACCACGCTCCAGCCACTGAAGACGCTACACTAAGACATCTCGCCACGATACGCCTACCTAGCCTGAGGCCATTCTTTTGGGAGGAGACGCCGCAGCCCCTCTAAATATTTTCATAATGGTTAAGAAAACACGTGATGTAGGCCGATTACCTCGTCGTCATCACGTCAAGGTCTCGTAGTTACGACCAGGCGAAAAGTGACGACACACGAGTAAAGTGGCGGCCTTAGAGCGGTCAGTCGCGTTGTCGAGGCAGGCCTGGGGCGGTCGGTGTTTGTGGGCGGAACGTTACTCCATCATCTGCGTGCACGCGGTAGCGGCGGATTTTGTGAGTTTTGGTTGTCCGTCTTGGTACGTCATTACCTCTTGCACCTGCATCGTCGCAGCGGTGTGGTTGTGCGGCAAGGACGGCGATGAACAGGCGCGTAATTACAAGCCTTGTATTATGTGCGCGTGTACTATTCGGGGTGAATGTAATGGTTTGCGTCTATTCACTAATTAACGCACCTTCTCCAGATACGCTTGTTCCAAAGTCGCCCCTCCATTACTCTGTCGGTGTGCCCTCTGCACAACGCCTGCTCGCGATGTTATGAACTAGGGACCCGCAGCATCAGTTGGTTAGTCATTGGTCACATCTAAATGGCGTTTAAATACAATCACAGCAGTGGAACGACGCAAATAAGTGTTCTGAACTTGCAAGGTGATGGTACTTGGGCCACCACCTTCGATGCATGTGCCACCGCTGCAACTTACGGCTCGTATGTATACCGCTTGTTTTTCAACGCTATACTGTACTCAGTGGAAAAGAGAGGCCTGAACGCAGTATTCTTACAGTGTTTCTTATATTTCTGAGCCGTAAATTAGTCACATCATCCGAGGCGGGGGTAGCTCAAATCGTATTTCTTGTGTCTCATAAATTTTTTGGTCGACATCGCAATTGTTTGTGCATTTGCTCAGTGAACTTGTGGTTATGTATATAATATCAGTCGTATACGTACGATGCCGGTAAAACCTCATTTTTGTTAAATGAGGTTTCGATAGATGTGTGCGCAACGTTACCACGACAGGATTTAAACTACTTCTATGAGAGCCAATGCGCGATAATAATTGTGCTGAATTCTGTAGTGTCGTAAGATTTGCATGTATAGCTCGTGATAACGAACGCGCCGCGCGCGTGTAACGGCAATAAATGCTCCTGATACCTTAAAGGTTTCATAAAAGCCACGCCGAACAACTGGACAATCACCATCGAGAAATGCCTCGTTGCAAACGCACCACTAGAGAGAGAGAGAGAGAGAGAGAGAGAGAGAGAGAGAGAGAGAGAGAGAGAGAGAGAGAGAGAGAGAGAGAGAGAGAGAGAGAGAGAGGGGGGGGGATTAATGCTACTTGTCCGTCAGTGCACTAAATTGTTTTAAATGTGGCCATTGCATAGCGAGTCTCGTACCGGTGCTAAACGCTAGACACATCCTTGAGTGTGGTAAACGGAAGGCGTCTTTTGCACTTATGCATGCACGCAGGCACACGGAAAAGAGCGGACCATAACTTTTTTTTATGTTTTGCCTCCCCAAAGTTGTATTCCCCTTTTGCCATATTGAAGCGGCATTTGGACGTTTTTCATGCATCTAAGGCGAAAGCTTTTACTACGGTTCTGGAAAGTAATCGGTGGTCTAGACTAGACCCATACGTTTTACGAATGCGGAAAGCAACAAATGTCTTGTAAACGTACTACAGCGGAGATCTTCAAGCGCGTTTTTTTTTTTTTTTTCCTTTGCGCATATACTGAAGCGCAGTTGTAGATGTCTTCCCCAATTCCAGGCGAAAATTGTCGCTAAGTGCCATGAAGATAATCGGTAATCTAGAAGAAAAGTAGCAGATGTCTTGTAGATGCACAGCGGAGATTTTCACGTCTTTCACCATGTCTTTCGAGACAACCGCATCTTTATTTTGATTCAAGCCGGCAAGGACGTGCTAATGCGGGGGATTTTTCTTTTCCTTCAGCCAGAATAACTGTAAATCAAGAAAAGCGTGTGTATTTTCCGCGATTTTGATTTGTAACATGGATACGAATGTTGTCCTTTTGGGTAACTACACTCGTGAAACTCGGCAAATTACATCGATTTGTAGCGTTTTGGGGAAGACTACATTTGCACATTCTTTAGCATTGCAGATAAAAGTGTTCCTAGCTTCTTGCCGGAACAGTTAAAGTTTGTTTCGTCATTATTAGCCTATTTGTGTCCGCTGCAGGACGGGAGCCTCTCCTGTTGACCTTCAACCGCTTCTGCCTTGTGATGCCCGAGTTCTTTCTCTGCCCAATAATCATCTTGTTTCTTCCCTCCATCAATTAGCTACATTTCCGCACTTCCGGTTCCGTCTCTCGGTAGCCACTCTATCACCCTGGTGGTCCTGTGGTTGTCTGTTGTCGCCTCAGATCTAATTATTTCTATTAATTTGAAGCACACGACGTCTTCTACCCTAGTTCGTTCCCTGATTCAAGACGCTTGTTCCCAATCCCTGAGCGTCTTTCCCATTATCCTTTTTATACCACGGCTTCTTGGTGCTCACCGAAGTTTTCTTTCACCGAAGCAAGGAGCCAAGTCTCTGTCTCTCAAGCCATAACCGGCAAGACGCACTGATTGTATGACATTCTTTTTAGTGGAAGAATTACCGTACTGTTTGTTGTTTGAGAGTACTGTAACTGGAGACACTGGACTGTGTGCACGAATTTCTGCTTGAGTTTCTTTACTCGTTTTTTTTTTCTTTTGTAACCTCGGGTTCGCTACACCGGCGTATAACATCATGCCTCTTCATGTCCTCCTGTCCTAAGTTCCCTTCGTTTTGTCCTTATTAGTCTACTTTGTATACCGCATGGCAATCCTTTCGAAGAAAGAAAGAAAGAAAGAAAGAAAGAAAGAAAGAAAGAAAGAAAGAAAGAAAGAAAGAAAGACATGGCTTCGTAAACACCGTACGTGTGGATCTCCACGGCGTGTGCGTTACATGACCACTTCCTCGGCTTTACGCTTTAGCACACCAAGGTGCCTCTTGACGCGCGCGCACAGCGTCCAGACGTCATAGCTCCGACGCGAAGGCATAATAATGTTTTGCTCCAAACGCCCTGGGGCTTTCAGTCACGTCTAGGTCACGCAGCCTTCGTTTTAGGACGCGGGCCGGTTGACCTTGTCGCACTTCGCTTACTTAACCCTTCCATACTGCCCGGAGATGAAGCCCCGATAGCCAGCTGTTCGAGCGATTCCTGGAAAACCGAGTCGTCGCAGGGTTAGCACGTTTCGCAGTTACCTTATCAAGATGCGTGTCGACCACGTTCCTTTCTTGAACGACGACTTCGGTTGTCGGCTGTCAGATTGGTCGCGCGGGCGCTGCGACGTAAGGTGCGGACGCTTGCCGTTTTATTAGAGCGACCTTTCGCTACTGGTATTCATGGTGCTGTCCGGCTGCGTGTGATCTGATGTGATCGCGGTGATTGAACCTCACTAAACTTCGTGTGTGCAGCATAACTCCCGAATGAAGCCAACAGCCTCTATCCGTGAAGACGTGATTCTCTCTCTCTCTCTCTCTCTCTCTCTCTCTCTCTCTCTCTCTCTCTCTCTCTCTCTCTCTCTCTCTCTCTCTCTCTCTCTCTCTCTCTCTCTCTCTCTCTCTCTTTGCGATAATAAAATGCGGTTACACAGAGGTGAATCCAGAGTGACCATTTGGAGGGGTGGAGGGAAATTTACTAAAGTGCCCTGTCCACCCTCTCCTCTGGTTATCATCCGCAAATGGTTTGGGGGGGGGGGGGGGGTACAGGCTTTGGGAGGGTTCAGTTGAATGCCCAGTTTGCCGAATGAAGTTCACCTAAAATGAGCCGACGAAGTGGATGATTGTAAAATATTGTGTTTGCTTAGTTCTAAGGTCCACTTTTCCTCTCACAGGTCATGCTTAAATGGAGAGAAAGAGAGATGGAAAACTTTACTTAAGCTGGGACCTTGTGTCCACGTAGCTCTCAGCCGATAGATTCAGTCGTTATAGCGATATGATACTCACTTGTAAGACGCCTTACTAAGGCCTTAGCAACTGAGCAACAGCGGTAAGGAAAACGCTGGGACATAAGGACACTACCCTGGCGACTATCACGGGTCAGTGTAAGATAACGTCTAGGTTGTGGCGTCATGTCAGTATCTGTAGGCGTCCGGTATGATAGAGGGTAGGTGCTTAACACATACCCCATAAGCCTCTCGTGAGCACGAGCTAAGTGTCAAGAACAGCTTTCGCTTAAGCATTCACAGAAGCAGTAAGCGAAAGCACTTGTGTCTGATAAGCCACTCACAGATTCACACAGTACACGCGCACACCCACTAGACATGCAGGTAGATAAGGGAGACAGGCGCCAGAAGAGTGACATGTCCACGTAACAGCCAACTGAACGTTATTTTTGCTTTGAAAATTATCAAAGCAAGGCTTGGTTACCGTATTTCGGAATTTATTTGGGCATGTTAAAATGGCATGTCTTTGTCATTGCCGTTTCTTCCCTCGTTACCTCCGACTCGATTGCCACCACTGCATGCAACCCTCCCCCCTCTCCTTCCTTCCCTTTCAGCGACGTTCCTCCGCTTCTTCTTAGACGCTTCTGCGAACACGGACGTTCTGTTCTTTTTAATAATGACGCAAACCCGAGAAACATGGAACGAATCCTGCCCTTCGCTTTTCTCGCTCTGCGGCCGCATATACCGAACATACGATCCCGCGTTCTCCCGTGCTGCAGGTTCGTTTAGAATTTCGAGCCGTTCGTGAGGCGTGACAATCTCACCGCAAGCTTGCTTCCTTCGCAGCATCGTGAAACGCCGCCAAGTATACGGCCCGCTGTAAATTGCAATCGCGTCGCCCATATTGAAGGCTCCCGTAAAGCGTACCGGCAATTGAAGGTCGAGTTTAGAGTTTGCCGCTGCAGAAAGAACTCCTATGAGGTATATAAGGTGCGCACCATAAAAGCAAGCTGTCGCCGGCTAACCCCAAATAGCTATAGTGGTTTGAAATAGGGTTAAGGAACGAAATGATTTTGAGGTGCGAGCATCGCTTGAGTATTATTTCGCTAACTTTGCCAGTCGCCGAATTGGCGTAGCAGTAAAGTGGACGCAAAATATCGTCTGGCGGCGAACGTGAGTATGAGCCAGCCTAACGTCCCAATTGGCTGTTACGCGTCAAGTGAGTGTGAACGCGCGTATGCGGTAGCTGGGAACGCGGGTATGCGTCGGCCTGACGGTAACGCCCTGAGGAACGATAAGCACCTCGTCCCTCTCCATCGCGAACTTGTATTTTAATTGGCCCGGTGCGGATACCTTGCACCGGCTTCATAAGTCTTCAACACGGAGTTTCTCGCACGTCTCTCGTGCACCGTGCCAACTATGCTTTGCGTTATAACCGTGTCGGTGGTCACGTTTGCGCGCTTCAGCAGCGGCATTGTGGAAGCTCGAATACGGGAACCGAGCGTTCCCTTATACCTGTTTCGTAGAAACTATTGTTTTAACTAATATGACCTTTGTCGTACCTCTTGATCTGTAAAGTCGTACTTCTTGATTCGCTGGACTTTCTGGTGGTTGTACCTTTTGGCTGGTTTCGCCATATGACTCGCTTGACGAATCGGCTCATTGGAATTTTTTTTTTACTTTTTGAACCTCTTGAACCAAATTGTATGCTGTGACTCGTTTAATCAAATGACTGCCGCGTGGCTTTGCATTATCTGGACCGCTTTACGCCCTTGAATAAAAGCGAACTATAGCGGTATACGGCGCTTGCCTCGCAGCGGCATTTTAATCCTTGTGATCAATCCTTGGAGGCTCATTAAAAGGGTTCAACTTAAATTAAGGACGACTCTGCGGGCAATGGAACGGAAGCTGATAGGTGTAACATTAAGAGACAAGAAGAGAGTGGAGTGGGTCAAGGAACAAACGCGTATTAAGGACATATCAGTAAATGGTGTGGGCAGGGCATGTAATGTGAAAGCAAGATAACCGTAGGATCCCTAGAGCGGATAATAGAGTGGATCCTTAAAGAAGGCAAACGTGAAAGGGTTGATTGATTGTAGGGTTTAACGCGCCGACGCAACGCAGGCGATGAGGCGCGCCGTAGTGGAGGGCTACGGATTAATTTTGACCACCTGAGGATCTTTAACGTGCGCCGAAATCTCGTACACACGGGCGTTTTGGCTTTTCGCCTCCATCAGAAAAGCGGTCGCCGCGGCCGGGAATCGAACCCGCGACCTTGTGCTCAGAAGCGCAACGCCTTAGCCACTGAGCCACCGCGGTGGGTCAAACGTGAAAGGGGCTGCAGAAAGTTAGATGGGCAGATGAGATCAAGAAGTTTGCGGCGATAAATTGGTCGCAGTTAGCAGTGCAGGACCGGGATAATTGGAGATCTATAAGAGAGGCTTTTGCCTTGCAGTGGGCGTAGATATGCTGTTGCTGCTGCTGCTGCTGATGATGAATACTGAAAGTAGTACCAATGGTTTTAATTGTGAGGGGATTTACGCCGTCATTTGCCCTTGGAATTCCCGCTAACCCACCGTTCACGCTCAGGTGATTGTTAAATAAATCCCCTCACAAAAATGCAGTGCTTCCAGCACTGCGTAGCCGTATTTATCATAATGATTGAAATGCGTACCATTTTTTTCTTCCAATTTTTCGTTTCTATTCATTCAACGCGGTGGTAACGCAATTCTTCCGCTGCGCCCAAGGCCGTTCTTTGGATGGCCGGCTGCTGAGAGTGAGTGTATTTCTTACGGAGGCAGAATACAAATGACACGTAATTTTGGAGCCGGTATCCGGTGCCGCAGGGGGTCTAAACTAACCGGTATTCCTTCACAACGCTGCTCCTCGTGTAGCATACCAGGTGTCTACCTCGCGCAAGCTTTTCTTTTTATTTTCATTTCGTAATTGTCGCCACCACCTTGAAAAGACGTCCCATGTTGAAGACGCCGGCAGATAAAAGGGTACGGGCAGCAAAGTTGTCATTTGCGAGTAAACGAGCTCATGACGTGTCCGTTTGGCAACAGCAAGATTAGCAGCTCTCGGAACAAAATGGCGATAATATAAGTAGTCAGTCCTAATGCATCCGTAGTTTTTTTCGTGAGATACGCATACATCGATAAGGCCGTCCCGCCGTCTGCACGTAGTGTGTATACACGTGCGAGCGCACATGTGAACGAGGCATTAGGCTTACGTGGTGACAGATTTTTTTCCTTACGACCGTGTTTGGTGGCCTTGTGCATGTCGCGACCTTCGCCGCCGTCGATTTCTCTGCAAACGATGTGTTAAGTGCGTGGTGTGTGCTTGCGTGCACGCCTGCGTGTGTGTGTTTGCGCGCGCGCGTGTGTTCGTGTGTTTGTATTACCTGGCCTGAGAAAAAGGTCGTTCGTTACACATTTAAGCGAAGCGAACGGAACTTTTAGATGCGAAGCATCTCATGCTCGGGGCTGTGTCCCTCCCTCCCTCGTTCTCGTTGTCCGCCGTCCGTACTCTACTGCGCATGCGCGTCTCTTCAGCCCCGCCAGCGTTTGGGCTGACGTCAGCGCAGTCCACTATAAAAAGAAATACTTAGGCGGCGCCCGGTGTCGACCTCACGACTCTCTGGCCGCAACGGGAGGTACGCGCTCTTCCCACTGAGCTACAAACCGAAACGGGAGCATGTGCTACGAACGCGCCTTATGTCCTTTACTCATTCAAGCTACGTCAAGAAGCTACTGATACAACGAAGGCACGCGAAGCGGAACGTCAACGGAAACGACGAACTGAAAACTAATGGGAACTTCAGTCGACCCCATGGCTGCTTCGCATACTCCTCAGGGTTCCCCTTCGGGAACATGGTGTAATTTTTTGGACATGTTAGAGCATTTCAGTGTTTCATATACGAGCCTGTGATTTCTGGCAGTTTGTCAAGGTGCTCGGATCATGTACAGATGTTTAATTGCACCACGCGTTCTGTTCAGTTATTTATTGTGAACACGGGGCCCTGTGACCTGCGCTGCGCAGGGTTTTTGCCATGCGGCACACAAAAATGAATGTCCGGGCGCAGAAAGCGTGCCTGCCAACGCATTATCCGCTGTTATTTCTCGAAATGTGCGTTAATTTCTATCGTTGGCACTCAGTGGAACGGGACCCCGATTCCAGAACTCGGCGTTGACATCGAGGCAGCGTACGCTCTGTTGCAACGCGCTCCCGTATTCGCATGTGCCCACGAGACAGCTTAAACGCGTGGAAACGATTGCTGGTCCTTTAAAAAATTGTGTCTTGTGGGCTGTAACTTAAAACAGGCGGGTGAATGTCCCTAAGGCGTAGTGCACAAAGTGTGTTAGGTGACTTAGGTCCGACAATTAATTAATAAGCTTTAGAATAGTCAGTCCTTCTTGAGACCCCGAATTGTGCAATAGGATGCCGGCGTTCAGTGGTTTGTCCATCTAAGGACATCAGAGAGCCAACACACACACACACACACACACACACACAAAGAATTAAATTCCAACGCTCGTTTTAAATGCAGAGCATTTCAGTAACTCACGATGTCACCCGCGTTGACGTCCGTCGTAGTCCGTACCGTCGTTGTCCGCACCCCTCCCCCTACACTATATAAAAAAAATACTATCCGGCGCCTGGTTTCGATCCCTCGACCCTGCGGGCGGAACGCAATGTACATGGTGCTCTACCCACTGCGCCACAAAGCCGACACAGAAATGGGGGCTACGAACGCGCCTTATATCCTTGACTCATTCAGACTACGTCAAGAAGCTGCTGATACAACGCATTCACTACCACCAACTCCCCAAACACTAAACGTTAACGCAATACACCCACCCCCTATGCGACGCATTTACTCGAGTCCCCCTCGCGGGGAGATGGGCCCAATTTTTTTTTTTTTTCACATTCTCCGGAAGCAATAAAAGTGTATTCTTCCTCCTCTTCTCGCGTGAAGCAGGGCAGGAGATATATCATGATCCGGAAACGTTCCGTCTGTTACAAAACGGGTTGCTTATTGCAACAATGAGGTGAGCGCCGGTAAAGTTGCGCTCCGCACTTCATTTCGCCTCGAAATAAGCTCCCGACTTGCAGCAGGACATCACCAATCATGAGTGTTTCTAATTCACAGTCTTGGACAAATGCAATGCGAACACAAAAGTATGAACAGGAACACGCTAAATAAAAAAAAATACTGCTCACGGAGGTCAAATATTGGCGCTCTTTAAATATGTTTGGAAAGCCACATTTCCAACTTTGTTACTGTAATTAACCCACGCGTAAATTCGACTTTCATTGAAAGGAATGGCGCTATTTGTTTGTTTTGATGCATATATTTGTGTTCGCGTTTTGTTTGGCCGTGGCTGTACTTCGGAATGCAATGCAGTAAAATACGCGCGACGCTACACCGTCAAATAGTGTTTCAGGAGTTGAGAGGAATCACGTTAATCATTGAGTAACTGAGAAAGGAACGTGTTGAGCTCGTGCAAGGAGTGAGTGAGTGAGTGAGTGAGTGAGTGAGTGAGTGAGTGAGTGAGTGAGTGAGTTATTTTATTAGCATGTGGGGCTTTCCTTGCGGTATTCCGGCGATTACGCTTCCTCTGTGTCAGTCTTTAATTTAGTGATGTTTGTGATCATCATTGCGAGATTTGATGAATGCGGTGAAATTTGTGGTGATGCTGAGTGGGGTGGTTCTCGCCGGCAGCCGGTAAGAGCTATAGCAGATACAGTTAGGATTAATCGTCTTCACACACTTAGTCGAACTTGTCGGCGTTCGACAAAGCAAGTTTGGGGCTTGGGCATCGCTACGATGAGCACCACTTTAGCCAGCGCTCGCTTCTTGGGAGAGATATACCTTATCGGTAAATGTGACGATACTGTGCATTAGTACAGCGCTGGCGGAGACGCGAGGGAGCTACCCTCGCACGAAAAGGTAACATTCCGGATAAGGCGTAGCGATTTGTCCCTTCCTATCCAGTGTGCGCTCTGGAGTAGTGCTTCCTGGGGTCACTACTCTGCGAGGGTCTTGACGATGCGAATATTCTCCTCTCTTCGAACTTAAAGTATTTGCCACAAAGACGTGTCTACTGAAATCTATTATACGAGAAAAAGACTTTCACGAACGCCGACTTAGCAGTTAACACATTCATTATTATTTAATAGAATCGTTTATTCCATGGGACTGTCTTCGCCAGGAACTGTTACGTTAAGAATAAATAAAGTTCCGTGTTATTCACCAACAAACTTCTTATTCATATGGTTTTTCTCATAATTTTTGACGGCGATGCTTCCTGCATTCCAGAGTGGAGTTGCTCACAATTATGCAGAACGCGCCGTTCCTTTGCTGCTGTTCCCAGCTGCATTTTCTCTGTGGCTGGTTGCGGGACGAGATTGTTCTGTCTTTTTCTCCAGTCGCCTCCCGTTGACATAACATTCGAGTAAACGTCGGTTGCACGCTAACGTAACACTTCCCAGCTTCGCATTTAGGTATTCTTCCTTTCAGCGTCGCGTTTAAGGTTCGTTTAAGTGTCGCTGTGCCCTGGCGGTGCGGTCAGCTAACTGGCACTAACCAGCTTTCGGGATGCACCCATCGTAGACTCATCATCACAGCGCCGTAGCGAACGAAGAATGCTTCGCGTAGCGGCGCAGCCACCTCAAGCGGAAATATCGCCATCCAGCCGTGGAGACAAGACGACGGAATCGCGTGTATTGGAATGAACACGCCGTTACACCGCTGCTGCCAATTTCCCCAAGGGTGAGACTTAATCGACCTTCCGACACCGGGGGACTCAGTCGCCGGCCAGCGAGGTCGCGCGCACGCCGTTGTCTTTGCTTCCACGTTGCTTCGCGTTGCGCCAGACACGCCAAGAGGCCAAGCGCCGCGAGCACCGCCTTACCGTCGTTCGAACACGGACGCGCGCGTAGTCACTCGTCTCTCGGTGCAGGCGCACTCGACGTCACGCCGATGATAGGGAGCGAGAGGCAAGGCTGGGTCCGCGTGCACCGGAACGTGAGTTGTGCGCGGCTTTGTGTGCTCACGTGCGGCGACGCTCGCCTTCGCCCGCCAGGTGGTGCTGACTAAAGCGAAAGGGGCGGCGAATTTGTTTGCGCTGTTGTCTTCGGGCGTCTGGTTTCACGGAAGAAGAGAGAAGGAAGAGGAGGAGGGGTGGCAGTTGCGGACTGGTGTTAGCTGAAACAAATTTGTCGTGATGAGCCAAGACGCTCGTAAGTTAAGATCCTGTCACGGCTGACCGCGGTAGTTGGCGCTGTGACGGCGGCTAAGTGAATGAAAAGCCGTCAGTGCGGTCTTTACGGGGCACTTAAATCTGCTGACGTGCTTTGGATGCGAAACATTGTCTTCTACTGGCTTAATACGGAGCTGCGAAAGTACGAGCGCTCACACACGTTAACGCATATTGCACGACTTATAGTAAATAAGGAGCTATTTGGAAGAATACACGTTAAGTCGAAGGCCAGGCAGGGGTGCCCCGTTTCACCTTTGTTACTCATTCGCGTTTCACCTGAAGCCGCTTTGTGCAAGAAATATTTAGAGCAACCACATTCGGCGATTCGTTTTGGGAGCACGCGAAGTTCTGTCGTACGCAGGTAATGTGGCTGCTTTTTGTACCCTGTTAGCAATGGCTTGACAGATAGATAGAAAGAAACTTTATTGATCATGGGATGGTGGGGCGAATCAGCCGCCTCTGTCCAGGCAGCCGCTGAGGGCCCTGATGATGTGGGCCGCCAGTTGCCGTTGCTCTTGGAGACTCGTCGCAACAGCCAGCCACTCTCCGGTGTAATTGTGTTTTGCATGACAGTCACGAGCGAATCTTCTGAAACCACGGGTAGAAACGTCAATCTGAGTGAATCCGTATAAATGTGGTCTGCAGAGTGGCAGGATACACCCAGCGTTTACGAAAGTGTTCACACCACAACCACGCCCAAGAAGCATCTGGGACAGGGAGTGCCTCTTGACAGATACCGTGCATGAGAACATGCTTTTGCTGGCAACGTTACTGGCCACTCTCGCTCTAAACACATGAAGCGCCGGAACTTGCTCCACGCCTTGTTCCACTGGGCCACGTTTTTACCACTAAGGAGCACAGCCTAAATTAGTGCAGCGTCTCAATTCCAGCTAACGACGTGCTAGTAGTCAACACAGCAGACAGAAACGCGCTGCATCACGCAAGAGGATGTTTAAAGCAGCTCCTTGGCATCTCATTCACCCCTCCTGGCCACTAGAAGTATTTCTCCCTGTTCTGTATCGCGTCCTTCCACTTCGGTTGGCGATCTCACGCTTTGCCACCACGGTTGACTGCAGCTGAAGGCAAATGCACGGAAATAAATGTGGAGGACACTAGTCCTAACATGCCTGACTGTAAGAACTTACGCAGGCAAAATGCAAATTCGGTTCATTCAAATGACTGCATCTGACCTCGTAACAATAGTGGGAAGTTCTTAAGGCAGACTTATAACAGCAAAACAGTGGCGAATCACGAAAAACTTTCTCTCCGCCTGCTTGTGAGGTCACGGGGACTCGTTTGTATGATTGGCTACCGGCGACGAAAAGGGACCCCAAGAAACATGACCCGGCCATTTACCGTCACTTGTATTCCAATTTGCAGACTGACAACTGTTTTTTATAATTCCCTCTTTTTCATCACTGCTGACGTCGCATATCGCGCGAAATTTGAAAATTGTTCAATACCTGTTATCTTCTTTTTGGTCAAAAAAACGTCTTTCGGGGTGTTATTGAGATGAGTGAGTTACCGAATGTCATTTGTTGCAAATGAAACTAAGTTTGGTTTTGTCTTCATGGCCACCCAAGTGGGAACCGACGCCGACCTGTCATAAGAGCTAGTTCGGCAGGATTTTTATTTACTGCGTTTTTTTTATTTAGTTTCTTGAGACCTTGACTCAACAAGAGTAACAGCTGCCCTGGAATGTTATCGTGTGGGCCGCTTGCGAGGGCCAACAGCCGGTGGACTTCAGAGGCAGAGTGTGCTTTTCTCAAAGATTCTGATTCTGATTGTAGGGTTTTACGCGCCGACGCAAAGCAGGCGATGAGGCGCGCCGTAGTGGAGGGCTCCGCATTAATTTAGACCACCTGGGGATCTTTAACGTGCGCCGAAATCTCGTACACACGGGCGTTTTTGCTTTTCGCCTCCATCAGAAAAGCGACCGCCGCGGCCGGGAATCGAACCCGCGACCTCGTGCTCAGCAGCGCAACGCCTTAGCCACTGAGCCACCGCGGCGGGTCTTTTCTTTTCTCAAAGACGGCGTCGTCGGTTCAGGAAATGATAATGTTTACGGAAAGTGCGGGTCGCTTACTTCGTTCCATTACCTGGCGATCATTTCAGCTGGCTTTCTTCCGCCTTTTATTTAGTACTTCTCATCTCGCCGAGCGCGTCAAGCGGTGCACACAATAAAAGAATTATCCTCCATTTTATTCACGCTCGTTCAGCAGGTAGCGCAAGACAACTTCGCGGCCCCTCATTCTGTTCGGAGTGCACTGACTAAATTTAAACCTTATTTAGCCAGAGAACTTCGATAACTCCAAAACGCTGTTTTTTGGAAGTAGTGCTTGCAGATTTTTTTTTCCTTCGATAACTCGGTGCACAGGTAGTTCGCATGCCTTTCGTGCTTTATCACTTCAACAAAAAAATGGCCGCGTATCTGCTCCTTTTATGGCAAATGTCGACAAAAGACGGTAGTCTTTGTCGACATTTGCCAAGTAAATGCCCCCCCCCTTTGCTTTCCCGCTAACCTCTCATGCTGTTCCTCTTCTGTCGCGCTCCTGCCATGGTAAACTTACAAAAGGTTTGCTCAAGTGAATTTACATTTACCGCGTTCTACTGCTACAGGCCGGGTTCCTCGATGCCAGCGCTGCAGTACGGCGGAGACGCGCGTGAATCGAGGTGCCCTACTTCAGCGTTTATAGAACCGAGTTGCCCTACTCCACGTGCGTTTCAAGCAGAACGTGGAACCTATCTACTGAAACCTTTCGTTGCTGTTGCCGTGGAATTTCTCAAATGCCGCCTGGAGCGCGGGCAACAGCAGGCGACGGTTTTCTACAGTATATGTAGAATATCATTTCCTATCGCGCATCCATGATTTTTTAAATAAAGGAACACTGCAAATATCACTCATGTATTTATTTGCTGCCTTATGTTTGCGTAATGTCTTGTTCTTGTTCAACAATGTTGACAAGTATGAGCATTAACACCGAACTTAGACATTTAGATTTGGCTCTTAGTATATAAGACTATTGCGCATATTTTGTTTCACTTTGGCCGGGTGGCTGAATCGAGTCACAGACAGACAGACAGACAGATCGTCTTTAAAAAAAGAAGAGACAAAATATCAAGTCGTGCTTCGTATTCGAGAGTGTGTGTGTGCGTGTGCGTGTGCGTGTGCGCGCGCGCATAGCTACAGCGTATAGTTTTGGCGCTACTTTACGACGAGCAGTGACTGCATGCCTGGTAACGTCGTACATCGCTCGCATGCTGCTACCGTAAATCGATACCAGGGAAGTTGAGAAGGAAGTAGCTGAGAACAAAGAAACGATCTGGACGAATTCTCGGTCGCATGCCTCGAGCATCGCGTGATTTTCCTCCTTACTTGGGGCAGCCGTCCCGTACGTTCTTCGGATCGTCGTCGTGGTCGTCGATAGTTCAGGGCTGAATCGATTAGTCTTGTAAAACTCGGACCACGCTGGTCCGACTGCGGGCCTCTTTGCATTGCTGTTGCGTTGCCGCCCAGACGTCATTCGTTGTGCGCGATATATACGCGGGGATATACGGCAGGCTGTCAAGCTCCGTTCGTGTGTCAGCTGCCCTACTGTTGTTTCTTTCCCGACGAGCACTTAGGCCCAATGAACGATGTGCTCGTCGCGGGCTGCCGAGCGCGCACGTTTCTGGAAAGACCGCATGTGTTGATTCTCGCCCCGGATGTTTCCAATAGAGCGAGAAGCAGTGCCGGCGTTGTTTTCTTTATAGGAGCATGCAAAGGGTAATCTTCCGCCGATGACGCGATCGTGTGGAACGTGAAGTAGACGGACTATTTTGTTTGTTCCTTCGTTGCTGTTCATCTCAAGGTCACAGAAGAACTGCATGTGACGCGTGAATGTAAGAGTTACATCGGTATCCTTTCCAGCGCTGTTTTGACACCTCGGTTATGCAGCGCGAACTTGACAACCGTGGAAAGCATGCTGGAGAAAACAAGTTTTTTTATATATATACCGCTTTTTACCACACTGAAATGTTGCCTGGCAAGTGGCCTTGCAAATGTTGGAGGCCGACTCTTTATCGTGTGCCTCTACGGGAAATACGACTTGGATGAATAATCGTTCCGTTAATTGGCGTTAGATGTAACGACAGCGAGATTCTTCTCGTTCGTGGCGTCCTTGGAAGGTCAGCTGCATGTTGTTCAGTATGGGGTCTTCTGCAGAAATCACACAAAGTCCCTTTCAGTGTGAATTAAAATAAACACTCTTAAATCTTTAATTCACTCAGACTATACGACCCTCCCCCCTCCTCCCCCCAAGGGGGGCGCCGTTATATTAAAGACGGACAGCGGAGGCACTCCTGGGTTTTACCAACACTCTGCGTACGCACAATCATGGGGACAACTTAGCACCTATATGCAACAACACCCCCGACTCAGTGTCCTTGTGGTTCATGGGCACTAGGGTATAGAGGGAAATGAAAAGGCTCATGCCCTTGGCCGCGACACTTAACCGAGCAACCCTTTCCCCTGGCCGAAGGATGACAAACCGAGGGACGAGCGCGATAAGCGTAGCTAATACAGACGCTAAAAAATTCGAAGAACTTCGCCACTCCCATCGCCTTCTTCCTTCACCCTCTCCATTTTTCACACGCCGTCAAGCCACCTACATCCGTCAGGCGCAAACTAATTCACTTCCCACTCATACTGTCAGGCAAGCGCTGGTTACCATCCCAACATTGAGCACACACATTGGTCCTGACCTCGAGCCACTCATTCGTCACCCCACCTCTCCCCTTCTACTGTCCTGGGAAAACTGGGCTAGTTGTTTCCTTCGAGCGGCCGGGCTCCAACTATAAATCTTTATGCGATGCTACGGCCCCAACTCGTAGAGCCCATGACTTTCGTGTTGGACAGACAGCCTGCTTCCTCGCCGCCTGCGGAAACCTTTATGTCCAAGCCCGAACTCCACCGCCACCGCCAACTCAACCAAACTTCCCCCACTCGGCCGTGAATCGTATCATAAAGTTATGCGGGACGTATTGTGAGTCCCTCCACCTCTCCATTTGCTGCCTCCACTCGGCTGAGGGAGGATTCCGCAATGCGCATGCGTGGGCAAATCGATTTCAAGGATGTCCTCCACTGGAGGTTCAAGTGGAGGAAGGACTCAGAATACCAGGGTACATCTCTCTCAAATCCGACAGAGTTGGTACAGTGGAGGAGCTTCATTCATTTTTATACTCCACAAGATCCTAATCGTCGCGTAAAACTACTACACGGCGCGCCGTGTGCCTTCGCGGCGAAGCAGTCCGTGTAGGAAGGTGTGTCAAATGCAAACGGAAAACTTTCTCCACACGTGCGCCGCTGTCAAATTACGTTACCGGTGCTGCACCGGGAAGCCTTACAGCTGCTTCACTCTCGAAACAATTGTCCGTTCACGTTCAGACGCCCATCGGGAACTGCGCCAACCCGTGCCGCACGACGAAAACACGGAGGCCTCGTCCGGGTAGACCGCCGCCGACTCTTAGTAATAACGCCCGGCCGAACAGTTGTTTCACACGATGCTTTCCGCTATCTCATTTCTTGCTATCGGCGTTCGCTCGACGACCGAGTGACGTGTGCTTCCTGGTGAGCATATATGGTTTCGACAACCCTCGCGGAAGACGTGTCTGTACGGAAGTGACGCAACCGGAACACAATACGAACCGATGTGACGGTTAGTGACAAACGAGACAACCGCGAATAGTGGTGAAGTTTATGGCAGAGGCCCGGCAGAGCTCGGGAGTTGCCTTATATTGTATCTTACGACCGTGCAAGTGAGCGGATGGACCGGTTTCGGCATTACTGCCTTCCTTGCGCGGCTGCAAATCAGCCTCCGGCTGCTTTAGTGACATCGCCAGCTGTCTACTCGCACGCAACACGGCGTTTATATGTGTACGGTTGGCTTACAGCCAACCCATCCGGCCATCACCTTATCCTGCCACAGGCAGAAGTCGAGTTAGGCCAGTCAGCTTGCGACAGCCCATTCACAGAAATACATTCCTTTGAAATGTTGCGAACATTGCCAGCAGACACTTGTAAAAGATTTGACGTACGTCTACGTATACGGCGCACGTAGCTCCGTTACGCGTGCAGCGAGAGATCGTGGTCCCGCCGTGATGTGTGACTAGTCATTGCCTGAAGGGAGCAGGACAAAAGGCAAGTTTGGTTCATTCGAAAGATTGCCTGATTAAACAACGCCGACACCACCTCTAACCCAAACTTTACTAAAATAATCTGTCAGATTAGGAAAAAAAGAGAATGGCCATGCCAATTACTAGCTCATTTCCCGCACTAGAACCTATGACGTCATATGCACAGCCGTGCGGTTAGCTGAGGCCGGCAAAAGCAAACGCAAGTTAGGCAGGGCTGATAAGCCCGCAAAACGAGGTATTTGCGCCTAAATTTAATGCACATTATTTTTACAACAGTCAGAATGGTGGGGTGAACAATGGAAGTTACGAGCGCACACGTAAACATAAAAGCACCAGTGCGTACTGCGTGCACTATATATGCTTGTTACAGCTGCACAACACTCTGGCGCCTTGGAGTTGTCTTGCATTACACTGGCTAATTGGCAGAAGCCATGTCTTACGTGATCCTGTTTGTCGAGCATACGAAATGTTTCACAAAACGATTACTGTCAACCGTAACAAAAATAAGGCTAGTGCAAATCCGGTCAAAATTAAAGCGGGTGCAGACAGCGGGCCTGGTCGGTATTGTGGCGCCATCTAGAGGACGGAGGGTAAACGAAACAACAAAAGACGTTTCGTCGTCCGCTGCCGCCCTAGTCAACATACCTAACATTCGTTTCAGATACCTGCCCTGGATGCGTCATGGCTGACATCACAAAACATACGATTTAGCGGGAGAATTGAAATTTTGGCTTAAATTGGGTAATTTCTTAATAAATAAAGCATCGTTTGCCGGGGGACAAGCGCTGGGGCACTATAAAGTGCCCGATATTTCGAATAAAACAAACTTGTATTTTGTCTTTATGGCTCCTTTAAAATTCGGAGCGGGATAGAACACCACTGTCCCTTACACCAGATATGACAATTTTTTTCTTTCCCGACACGGTGTGCTACATGTGAAATTTGAATGAGCGCTTGCTGCTGGTTGGTCAGCCCGCGAATTTCCACGTATTTCGATGTGCCCGTGAATTCATTGAAATATTATTCTCTCAGTTCTTCCTATTCAAATTGCCATCACATCACAGATGCGCCTTGGTGAGCCTTAATTGGATCTAAGGCTTGAAGAGCCGCCTTTGAATCGGTGAATAGCGCCCATTTAGTAGGTGAAGTAATGGTAGCGATAAATTTGACGGCAAGGCATATCACATAAGGCTCTTCAGAGGTCGGCGATAGGAGGTGCGAGACCCCCTGACCAGTGTGGAGGCTCGGTATTGTGAAAGCCACGACGACTAGCTGGCTGTCGACGATCCATCGGTGTATATATGCACATAATCAGCGTATGTACTATGCATAGTAAGTAGGTTACTGAGCCCACATGTAATCTTTCAGCCGTTGCCCTTTCAATGTACTTTTTCTAACCTCGTGGTTCATTAAGACAACCATTGTGCCTTTTAATTACTCCAAAGTTCGATGTAGCGATCTCCTTTTTAGGTTGGAGCTAAACTCTCCAATAAATCAATAAATAATTACCCCCCCCCTCTCTCTCTCTCTCTCTCTCTCTCTCTCTCTCTCTCTCTCTCTCTCTCTCTCTCTCTCTCTCTCTCTCTCTCTCTCTCTCTCTCTCTCTCTCTCTCTCTCTCTCTCTCCCTTTCCCGGTATCCGCGTCATTGTCTACAGGCATGTGCAGTCATAATACTCTGAAGGGTGCGAAGTGCTCTTCATTTTTTTACTTCGAGCCCCGTATATACCACGAGTTGTCCTTTTCAAGCGCGTGTACACTTACCGCCCAACCGTTGCCGCACGGGTGCAACTCAAGGGAAGAGAAATGGAAATGCTGGGAGGTTGAACAGTGGAGGAATAAGGGGGAATAGAAAACAACTAAAAAAAAATATACATTCTGGCTGCAGCAGATGGGCTCTACTTAAATTCGTTATGTTAGTTTCTTTTTGTTGAGGGGCATTACAATGTAAATGGCGGGCCGTAGTGGTGAAAGCAAGCGTCCAATCCGCGTACGTTTGACTGGTGGTACATCACTTGCGATACAAACATAATTATCTGCAGCCCTTATTTGATAACTTTAGTCAGTGGACTCACCCACCACGCCCCTGTCCTCCTTCTCCTGCCCCCCCCCCCCCCTCCCCATTATGTGAAAATGGCGGGGTGCGACCGGTGAAGTGCGTGACGACACGGGGGAGCTGTTAGGACAGAATGGCGAACATATTAGCATTTTCTGCTCTCTACAATTTGTACGCCAATCACTGGCAGCACAGGGTACGTGCTGCGGTAGTGTGCGGCGGTATGTTGCTTTTTACTGTGTAGAAATAATGGTGGCGAAATCGCACAATCGTACATGACTTTAACTATGCGAAGTACCTACTCTTAACTCTCTTTCCGTTCGATGCGTGGCTAAACAATGCACGAATATTGACGTACCCCGCCCCTCCCCCTCCTCTTGATGCAGAACTTGGTGCTGGAAGAAGGCAATGAGGTGTACGCCAGCTGGCAGCGGACACCCGTGCCCATCTACGTCAAGTACTACTTCTTCAACTACACCAATCCGGTCGAGTACCTGGCTGGGAGGCAGAAACCACGCCTGGAAGAACACGGCCCCTACACTTTCCTGTGAGCAGCTGCTGTTTACAGACACTGCTGAGGGAACCGCTTTTCGGGGATTGTGTGGCTTTCAATTTATGTCGCATTTCTGTCGTTTTATTACCTTACCTTCGTTTCTCCTATAATCTGTCCCCTCTTGCACTGTTCCTCAGGGGAATAATTGCTGTGCAGGCTGTGTGCTGTACTGTCGTTTCGTCCGTTGTACTTTCGCAGCAACATGTATAGCATTCAATGCCCCGGACCCGGAGTGTGGAAGTGCCAGCTCTGGATCACGGGAAAGATGGACGTAACCTTTGTTCCCGGGGGTAACAATGGAACGGAAATTATAGATCACAAAAATACGTGGAGCTAGCGGGAATAACTGAGTGGTTTTAGAACACTGCCTATCTTAAGTCGTTGAGGGGTTGAGCACCTCAAGTACCCTTTATTGTGTGTGTGTGTACTGAGTTAGTTGCAAGCGTTCGCGCACACACGCAAGAGATATAGGAAAAGCCTTATTTATTTATTTATTTATTTATTTATTTATTTATTTATTTATTTATTTATTTATTGGTTTGTTTGTTTGTTTGTTTGTTTGTTTGTTTGTTTGTTTGTTTGTTTGTTTGTTTGTTTGTTTGTTTGTTTGCAGACTTAACAGCCCTGCAGTTCGTATGCGGTGTACAAGCATATCTTCCGTTCAGACGGGCAATTTTTTATGCTTCTGCAGGGAAACGCGTGAGAAGATAAACATCACATGGAACGACAACGGCACGGTCTCCTACCGGCAAGTGAAGCGCTACTACTTCCAACCGGACATGACCAAGGGCTCCCTCGATGACGTCATCACTACCATCAACATGCCAATGATCGTAAGTCGGTGTTTAGGATTTAATCTTTTTTTTTTAAACCTTGAACGCGAAACCTCACTGCACAACTAATTTCACGTAGTGTTCGGGTCGAATATTTCACAGGTAAACTGCGCTGTATTTCCAAGCATGATCTTGTACGCGCCTTCGAAACTTGTCTTGTGTACATCGTCTTCTCGACCTACTTTTTTTTTTTTCATGCGTGATGTATGCGTATATATAGAGCTCACGCTGGAAGGTCTTCAAGATCGAGACGCTAAGGTTTCTTTGTGTACCCTTTTTGTCTACAAAAAATTGCCATAAAATTCTCTTAATTGCGGTCTTAAAAAGGTCGTTCATTTTAAATTTTTGCTGCTTCGCGAACGGCGTCCGCACGCGAAGTGATGCTACAGCTCGGAATTGTTACTAGCGATCAAATACTGGCCATAAAATACTCGGGCGACATATATCAGGTTGCAAACGTAGCCTTTTCCTAGAAAACTTTTCTCTTAGAAATCTTTTCTTTTCTTTCATTATCTTAGCCTTTTCTTGTGGCGTGTTATATGTGAGGTTTGCTTGGTTCACGTGTGGGCGCGCAGTGAATCTTGGACTAGACAATCGCGTTAAGGTTCTGGTCACGCTCTTAGAGAGCAGTGGCTGAGAAAAAAGCTGGTGGTTACAAAATACCGCTACTTTCACCGAACAAGTTCGCTGTTAAGTAAGAGACAAACGAACGACGGCTAACGGATATTATCACTTACGCAGCTGAGATAGTTTATCGCGTCAGTTGAGCAACTCTAGTATGGTTCTTTTCTGACCGTTTTTAGAAGCGACGGCATCTCATTCACTCGCCTTGTCCCTCCATACGGCGTTGTCGTTGTCCGTCCACACCCCTCCCCCATTCTCCTCGCCGCGCGAGCTGCGCTCTCCGCCGCTCACCCCCTCTCCTCTCCGATAGCGAACACTCTCTCGCGAGGGGCATTGGATTGGATTCGATTAACTTGGCTTGGCTTGGCTTGGCTTGGCTTGGATTGGATTGTATTTGGATTGGACTGGATTAAAGTGGATTGTGTTGGATTGAGTTGCGTCATAGCCGCGGCAGGGGGTTCACGGCACGTTTCACGCGATGGGAGAATCAACCTAACGGAAACAACAACGGAATCCCTATGCGTCGCATCTACACAGGGGTTCCCGCGAGGGGAGGTGGGAGTAATTTTTTTCCTTCTTTTGATTGACGGTATCTTTAGGGGTAGTGTATTATTTCTCTATCCCTGTATTACAGAGCGTACTATTTCCTTGCACTCAGTAAGGCGCGTCATTACGGATTAGAAGTATGGGAAAACCATTAACTCAATGAGTCAACCAAATAAGAAATTCGGGGCCAAAGAATGGACTCAAGCAGTGCTGGAAAGTGGCGGTTGCAGGTCAATGGGAGCGGTTATTCGAAGACCCACATCGCAAACGAAGAACGAACGCATGCAACGATTTTTCGCGCACAAAATAAACCCATCTACGAACGATCTAAATGTATACCGATGCGTGGTTTATGAGATAAACGTATACTATATTGTGCTTCTTCACGATCGGTGCGTGTGTTGTCTTATCTAGAGACGTTCCTTTTTCGCGATTTTCAAGTGACCATATCGACACAACGGAAGCTCGATCGGTTTCAGTGTGTCCAGAGATGCTTTTCGCTCGACCAGCTCGTCTATGGGTAAATGTGTGGATTTTGTGACAAGACGCCATCGGTCCCACGAAGAAAGCTTTCTCTCTAAAAATTGTCCAAAATGCGCCAAAGAAATTTGCATTTTTTCAGCTGACCACTGCCCGTTTACGCCAACTGCTTTCGCAATAAGTCAAATCCAGTCGCTGCAAGTCTTGAGGCAATCGTCTGCTTTATTCGTTTTTTTTTTTTTTTTTTTTGTTGGCTACTCCTTCCATACCTCTTTTTCCTGGCCTACTTCTTCCGGGACTGTCTTTTTACGTCATCATAGGACAAACCAGCATTACAATGCGACGCTCTAGTTGACTCCATCGAATAAGTGCAATGCGCACAAAAGGAATTTGTATTTGTTCAGCTGATCACTGCCGCTGCCTTGCCAGAATGTATCTTTCTTGCCCGCTGTCCTGGTTGGGCCATTTTCTCCGTGTCCCCAATCGCCCTTGACTTCGCAACCAGACCATTACGGCCGGTGCACCTGCACTCGTGAGCGTCGGTGACTTGTGCCGACGGCTGCAAGACTCGTTTTTCCTATTCCTTCGCCGCCGGAATCGCCTCGTCCTGGCGTCTTACGCAACGACAAAAAATGAAGGAACACGCTCTTTCCTTACGCTGGCTGCGCTAAATGCGAAACTAAATTGAGGCGTCGCCGGCGATTTAGGAATAATGAGTGAGCGTGTCGCGTGCATTATAAAAGTGGAGTTGCTGTACCAGCTACACATAAAACGCGAAAAGGATAACGTGAGCCTAGGCACACAAAGGCGGATATTTTTGTTGGTGGCGGTAAAATAACATCATTTGGTCGCACCATTACTGTACCTTGAATAAGAGGAACACGAGATAGGGGCAAAGCACCTTAAGGCCGAGGCTTGTCCGTCCGGCGTCCGGCGTCCATGCTCACGGCACAGCACCGTGCAAATCGAAACATCTGTGAACGAAAGGTTAAGAACAAAATAAAAGGTTCACAAAAGGTTAGAGAGAGAGAGAGAGAGAGAGAGAGAGAGAGAGAGAGAGAGAGAGAGAGAGAGAGAGAGAGAGCCATGCTGCGCGTGCGCGAGGAGCATTGGATTGGATTGAATTGGATTGAATTGGGTTTGGATTATATTGGATTGGATTGGATTGAATTGGATTAAATTGAATTGTATGACATTGGATTGGATTGCAAATCGTTTTAGCAGCAGTAAGCACTCTCACGGGTAATTTACGGTAAGAACGATCCCCAGTGCTTCGCCCACTCGTCATGATTCACTTCGTAGAGATGCGTGATTTTTTTTCTTGTCCGCTCGGTTTTATTTCACGCGCTTAGCACGAACGCGCGTGTTTGGCGGTACAGATCACCGGAATTTCCTTGAGTGATTCCGCAAGAAGCCGGCGATTACGAAAGAGCACTCTAATCTGTCAAGAGGACGGATGCAGCGAACCTGTTCCCGCGACTTTGTCGCACCGCGTTTACCTTCCCAGAGGTCACCACGGCATGTATATGCTTGCCTTTCTCTCGACGAAATTCCGCTGCCGCTGCCGGGACATGCACCCGGTCGTTTCGGTTAAGCGAGCATTGGCGCTCTGCTGCGCATTTTTGTATTTCCCGCCCTGCCAGTCTCGATTGCCAAGGCAGCGGAAAAGAGAAGCCAGCGCGTGGTGGTGGAGCTGCCGTCGCATAGCAGTCAAGGGCGTTCCATCGTTGCCGCGGCAAGGACAATCCGCGTCTGGTCGTGTCTATGCCTGACCGTGGAGTGTGTTTTCCGAGAAGGCCTCCGTCCGCGTGAAACTTCCTCCCTTGAAGAAAGAAATAGATGAGACGAACTCCACCTGCGCGCAAGGCTCGGGGTTCGGCATCGTCAACTCCGCTCTGCCGAAGGACTGATACTTTAGCAATAAAAGAAGGACGTTAGCGATGAAGATGGGATGTTGCCAGTGGCCTGGCAATGGAAACTCGCGAGTGAAGAAATACCGGAAGTTTTCTTTTTTTCGTTTGTTTCCTCGGTGCTACTTCTGCGTGAGCGAAGACGCCCTTCGAAGGATCCCGCTGCCCAATATGCCGAGTCGATTGTAGGGTGTGGCCCTGTTTCGAACGTTTTCGCGCCGTTTCGTGGTGCTTGTCTTCAGGGCGATTCCATTCAATCCGCTTTGGAGTGCTGCCCCGAGCCGCTGCTTGCTGTAATTTATGTCTTTCCTGCGTGCTATTGAAGAAACTGTTCGTTTTGGCGTACTCGGCATACTCGTCCTTGCATTTTTACCCGTGGTGCCGAGGTTGTCTGGAGATGCAGATCACAGGGAGGGGAAAGTTTTATATATTAGGTTCTACCTTCATTCTTGATAGAGCAGAAGGAACTAAGCTTGACTTTATATTGAGCTACATACACGTCCTTCGTTCAGTGCTCTACGCCAGTACTCGCGCACGCAGATCTCTAGGGAAGCGCTTGAAGGGGCAACGGCGGTGTTGACTTTCAAGGCGAGCCAGTGGAACTTAGGGTATAGAATATTCAGTGTTCCAATTCAAAGCGCCTAGCTTAATCATGATAATGAATGAATGTATTTATTGACAAGAAAAAGGAAAGGAAGGTCCACCAGCAGGCGTAATTTGTCACACCTAGGGTTGTACACCGAACGGCTGTTCCATGGGGGTAAAAAACGAAAAAAAAAAAAAATAACGCGAGGGCAAAAAACGACATTTTGCGGGGTTTTTCATGCGTAGCATACTTTGCCGTGTACCCGAACAGCCCGGCCCTGTAACGTCTGGCATTTCAATGCAGATTTGGCGTAAGTAAAACCTGCAGTCGTTATAATAACGTAAATGGAGATAATTGGGCGAACAGATTTCTGAAAAACCAAAAATTACGAAAAAGAGAAAACAATATTTTCCCAAAAAAGTGATCCGATAAAATCAGAAATATTCATCTTGTACATCTACCCCCCTAACCCAAGAATAAACAAAGGCGTTTAAATGTGAAAGAACGTTAAAAAACACGTTTATACGAGAGAAAAGAATAAAAAAGTAAGAAAGAACCATTCAAAATAAAAATAAAAATAGCGAAAATGACGAATCGGGTAACGCACTGCATTTCCACAAAAATGCAGATTTGGCGGATTAACACCCGCAGTCGTTATAATAGCTTAAAGGGACACAATTTATCGGACAGAAATTAGAAAAATCAAAAAGACAGAAAAAAATAAATAAAATAATATTTCCACACAAAAATCTGACAAAATCAAAAATATGCATCTTATACATAACCCCCCAAAACCGAAGAATAAACTAAAAAAAAAAGTACGCGAAAGAGCGTTGGAAATGCGTATAAAAATAGCGTAATCGGGCCAACTCTGCAGTACGCCTAGCTTCATCGGAGGAAAAATACATAATTGGTGAAGTGAAGGCACTTCATCGCTACAATGGTATGTATTTACATCATCGGCGAAAAGTAACAAAAGAAAACTTCAGAAGGTAAAATAATCAAACGTCTTCCGCTACTCATAGCAGTATTTCGCTGTAAGAATTCACACTCTGGACAAGTGGCATAAGAATGCTACGCATTAGTAGACGACACTGAATTTCTGCTGATTTCTTTCTCGCTCCTCTCGTTCTTATGTTGCTTATAACTGGTAACCCCATCAATCACTTTGGAGTGATAACACTCATTAGCGTCGGCGTGGGTTTAAACAATAGTTGAACATCTTGTGTTGCGCGCTTGTAATAGTCAAGAGGAATAGTTAAAACTACGTTACCCGTTTCCTCTCGTAGATAGTAATCGAGTCATGAATTGAGGAAGAGCTACTGAAAACAGGCAGCGCGTTTCTTTTTACTCGTTCCCTTCAAGTCTGCCGTCACATAAGCGCGATGCATACGAGCGCCGGGAACGTAACGTGTGAACAGCATCCATACCGCGCTTCCCAAGAGCACTTCAGTAGGGCAGCTAGCTCCCCAATGACAAATGTTTTATATAAAAATTATACAATTGAAATTACAAATAAAAAACTGTGGTTGATTCCTCTTTCATAGGAATCGGTGAAACACGAAAGTGAAATGTACTGCGAAATCTGCAGCTGAGCATGATTTGCGAGTTGGCGGCTGTCTTGTGGGTGTGCTTGGCGAGCGACGTCCTGCTGGCGGGTCGCTTCGGCAAAAGTGCACTGGCGTCACTTCCGTGACGGATATGACATCAGTGAAATATTACTGTATCCAGGAATAAAACACTTCGTGTTAAAACATAAAACCCGAAAACGAACAGCCCTAAGTATAACTGACTATTTAGTACTAAATGTTGCTTCCCCGCAAAAAGACCCTGTGTGCAGGGGTGCACCCTTTACAGGCCGCTTGCTTCGTTGTACTGGCGTCATTTCTGTGACGTATATGACGTAAGTAAAATCTTCGTGAATCCCGGAATAAAACCCTTTCGTGATAAAAAATATTGTAATCATTATTAATTAATCATTTTAGCTAAAGTTGGTTACATCTGACTTAATAAATATTTTTTCTTCCCGATAATGCACCTTGCTGATAACAAGCGTGAAAGAAACCGCCTTCACTCGCCTTTCCTAAGCAGTAATAAATATTTATTGACGTGAAGTGGAGAAATGGGGGTGAGTTCAACTTACTCGGACCAGGAGGCCACGAGCTTGCGCTGCTTCCAAGGCTCTGAACACGAGGGCTCGCTGTTTCGCCGGCGAGGATTGGATCAGTGCGGTATCCCATTTCTCGAGGGTGGAGTTAAGCAGAACGCAACTCCCGCCTAAAATGTTTGAATATGGAAAAAATAAGCTAAAAATATTATACGTATTCGAGGTTGTTCAACGCGAAGTTCGATCTAATGCAAGCCTCCAGGTCTCCCTGAAGTTCACAGTCCCGGCGGTTAATGTGCACACGGATATTGTTTGAGGATGCTAAAACCAGTGTTTTGGAGACATTATGACCGGTGGGGCATATGCGTGACGTCTTTTCCTTGTTTTTCTCGCTTCCGCAAATAGCACGTGTCCTGAGCGGCTTAACAATAGAAACGTAATAATCGAGGAAAAGGAATATGCCATTATTATCGGCGGAAGCACATTAGTGCTCGGCGAGCAGTGTTGGCTGTTTTTTATAGAAATGTTCTTTAGGCGTGTCTGCGGATTACTGCGCACATTACAGGACGTTCGACAGCTAGAGCACCCGTTACAAACGACTGCAGGCAACAATCATCATCATCATCATAATCTAATTGGGCAAAAGGCGCTATTCGGACAAGGACGTTACGGAGTCATTATCAACCACGTCAGACCCTAGACCAACTGACTCTATCGTGCGCGCCTCATCGCCTGCGCTGCGTCGGCGCGTTAAACCCTACAATCAATCAATCAACAGACTCTATCGTACTGTGTTGACTTATTGACGCAGTCCGAAAATTATCAGCTCGATCAAGTGTTACGGTGTCCATAAGGGGGATCCACGTAGCCAGGAAAGAGCCTTACTCACTTTGCCGGATTCATACATTCTTTTCGAATTTGGTGGGGGGGGGGGGAGGGGTCGTGCCGCTCCGGATTAATTTTGACCACCTGGCGATCTTCCACGTGCACCGAAATCTGGACACACGAGCACCTTCATTTTAGAGCGAAAGCACTGCTACACCATATCTCACAAGGTCATTCATCGCGTCGCAATGACATTGAGCCGCCAGAGCGCAAATGTAATTGGTGTGACGTCGCGCCACGTGATCAGCTGCAAAGAGTCGTCGCAGCGGCGCTCGTTCGGAGCCTCGCCACTGCAGTATCATGTGACAAGGCAAGGGTTTAAAGGCTGCTTTGCCGGCGCTTGGTCGCTCAGTCCGCCATGGATATCACGCTGGCTTGGCCGCCTGTTCGTGCGCCTCAGCACAAGCGACAGGCTAAATCAAATCATCCCCTTGGTATAGCTAGACGGCAGGCTTCGAAATCTTATGGCCCAACCACATGCACGCGTAAAATCGACGTACTCGCGCAACGACGTACGCCTGCGGCGACATCCGCCGTTGCCTTTACCCCGACCGACAACGCCGGAGAGGGCGTGTAACCACATAGGCACCGCAACGCGTGCGCAAACCCAGCGTACACCTGACTCAGCTTTGTGGCGTTTGTGGCGACCAGTTCAACTACAGTTTAACTGAAATAAAACAAATGCTTATTCTCACAAAAGTACGTATATTTAATACAGAAACAACTAAAACAGTTCATGCGACATTGAAAAACGTTAAGGATTAGTATGGTTACTTCGCCGGCACAAAACGATCCGTAGCATTTGGCGTAAACTACCTTGCTCCCATAATTGCTCGTTGCTTCGTGTGTTTTCTCTGTTGTCTGCTCTCCTTATTTTACATGTTCCTTCGTTTTATCACATAATTAGTAGTAATGTTAGCTTAGTGCGCCGTGATTTGTGCGTAGCTTTCTTGGTACGCGACCTGACCGCCGGATAACATCACCGCCAGGGTCGACATCAACTTCGTGCGCCCGAAGGATTGCGTCGATGTCTGGCTGGCTCTGACTTGGGCGTAACAGGCGCGTAGCAATGTATTCGGCGTACGCCGGAGTACGCCAGTTCCTTACGCGCTTACGCCTGTTTACGCCGTCGCGCGAGTACGTCGGTTTTACGCGTGCATGTGGTTGGGCTTTTAAGCAAATGCTCTTCACGGAGTATTTGTCAGCATTCAAGAAACACAAAGAGACGCACTATCAGCTTTCCAAGAAAGCTTAAATTTCATTAAACACGGTGCATAGTTTTTTCAAAACAACACCAAACCTACCATTCGCTCTTGACGGTTAGGTTTACAACGGTTAAATATGACAAAATATTTTTTCCGCCTCCATCCCAAAACGGCCACAGTAGAAGCTGCGTCCTTGCGCTGAGCAGCACAACGCCTTATCTTGCAGTGAGGCACCACTACGAGTGCGGGATTCAGTTTACCCATGCAATTTACCCACGTGTGACATCATGGCTGATGCCTCTGCTCGTAGAATTTTTAAAGAGGATAGTCTTTCCTGGGCTACTTGAACGCAAAAATTTTGGTCTGTCTGTGTGTCAGTTTGCCTGACTGTAACTCGATTCAGCCACCCGGCCAAAGTGAAACAGAAACTGCGCGATAGTCTTACATACTCACAGCCAAATCTAAACTCCTAAGTCCGGTGGCAATGTTCATACTTGCCAGCATTGTTGAACAAGAACAAAACATTACGCAAATACGAGGCAGAAAATCAATACATAAGTGATATTTGCGGTGTTCATTTATAAGGGTTAAGGCTTGGGCGAGTTGGTGCATGATTACAAAGAGGGAACAGCGCAACACAGACGAAACACAAGAAGAAAATGACAACCACGAGTGCTGACTTACTACTGGCTTTATTTTTCGGCATGTCACATATATATGCTGACAGTAAAAAAAATACAGGAAAAGCGGAAAAAAATTTATAACAAATTCATGGATGCTTCATTTTGCAAATGAAATGCTGCATCCACTGCATAAAAAAATCACTCCATCGCCTGCTGTCGCCCGCGCTACTATAGCTTCTGGAGGATTTTTTAAGAAATCAGACGGAAACAGTTACGAAGGGTTCCACTAAGTGTTGGGCGCCTCGATTCACGCGCGTCTCCGCCGTACGGCAGCGCCGGCACGGAGGCACGCTGCCTGGAGCAGTGGAACGCGGTAAATTTAAATTCACTTGAGACACGCTTTTGTGTGTTTGCCTTGGGAGGAGCGCGACGGGAGAGGAAGAGCGTGAGAAGTGAGCGGGAAAGCGATGTGAGGCATTTACATGGCAAATGTTGACGGAAGACTGTCGTCTTTCGTCGACATTTGCAACGAAAGCAGCAGATACGCGGCCATGTTTTTTTATGACTACCGCAGCTTATATTTGTGCGTATACTGATTGCGTGCTCAGCGCATTGATTTTGATAGGTTTAAATGGCCAGGTTGGATTTTTTATTGTTTTTAGGCATCTTCGTATTTATTTGTAACGTTTGCATTGTGAATTTAATTCGCGTGAAGCGTTCGCCCGTATTTTCTGTGTATTAATTCTATGGGCGTTTTGTTCCTGCTTGGGTGGGGGCGCACATGAAAGGCATGTAAATTTGTTAATACGGGCATTAGTTACTTCACTTATTTTATTTTATTTAGTGCCAATCGCTACTTCAAGATTTCAATTACTTGGAGCAGCCGTCTTCCAGTCAAGACGCGGCGGACCTTGCCACTAAATAAATCTCTCGCGCAATGGCTTCGGCAATCTTAGTTCTCGATTCCGAGTTAAGTATTGACAAGATAGCTAGGAGCAGCCTGTTGCTTCAGTAACGCGCCTTCAAAATTATGAATGAGTAGCCGGTCTGAGAATGCCGGCGTCTACACGAACGCTAAGCGGACTCGACCAAACGAAGCTTATCGCTTCTTCGCGCCTGCATGAACCGAATATAGCACACGAACTACACCGGGTCGCAAAAAGTCAGCGTATACTTAGAAAATCGCAGGTACATTTGAGGCAAAATATATGTACTTATGTACATATGTGTATGTATATGTATAATAATATGTACTTTCCCGCTCACCTCTCATGTTGTCCCTCTTGCGTCGCGCTCCTCCCAAGGTAAGCACGCTAAAGGTTTGCTCAAGTCAATTTAAATTTACCGCGTTCCACTGCTCGAGACCGGGTGCCTCGATGCCAGCGCTTACGGCGGAAACGCGCGTGAATCTAGGCGGCCTTCTTCAACGTTTATAGAACCGCGTTGCCCTAGTCCACGTGCATTCCAAGAAGAACGAGGAACCTATCTAGTGGAACCTTTCGTAACTGTTGCCGCTTGAACTCTTAAAATGCCGCCAGAACCTATAGTGGCGCTGGCGACAATGTGATTTTTTTTTTCTGCCGTAGGTGTATTTCATTTCGCAAAAATCAAGCATCTATGAATTGATGAGCATATAAACCGGACTTAGACGTTTAGATTTCGCTTTGAGTATGTAAGACTATTGCGCCGACTTCGTTTCACGTTGGCCGGGTGGCTGAATCGAGTCACAGACATACAGACAGATCAAAATACCTGGGTTCAAGTAGCCCGAAAAAGGCTATCGTCTTTAAAAAAAACCAACTGCGCCTCGAGTAGTGAATGTGCACCGTCCTTCTTCCCTGTTCTTTGCCAGTCGTCTGCTTACGTGGTGCGGTACGCCCCGGACGACTTCTTCAGGGAGGGCGCGACGGAGATCTTCTCGGACACCCAGAGCGAGCTGTTCGTGCGCAAGTCCGTGCGCGAACTCCTCTTCGAAGGCTACGAGGAGCGAATACTGGCCTTCGCCATGAGCCTCAACTTCCCCGTGCCCAGCACGCGGTTCCGGTGGCTCGAAGGGGTGAGCATGCGCCCAGATCGTTGACTTGTTCTTCGATTGCATTCGTGTAAGCTACTTGCCAAGCAGGGTGAAAGTGCGTTACAAATCTGCCAGTCATTGCCTCATGAAGCCACTGCCTCTTGGCGTTAGTTATTAAGATTGGCGGGAATGTTTTCCCCCAGTTTAAAACATAGAACAGGGATCTAAGCTGGTGGTACCAAATGAAATAATATATTGAATGAACCTGAACG